>NW_014577076.1:1052795-1068367 GCF_000485595.1 Priapulus caudatus
CTCCCCCTTAGCAGCATAAAACTGCCTCAAATACATTGTGCTTAATATCTATTTCATTGAAATACATTGATATAACATCAATTATAAAATATAATGGGCTGATTTCATAAAATATCAAGTAACTGAAAATGTAATTTTTTCAGATTTTACCGTAAAAAAGGGGTTAAATTCGCATGTTGGCCAAGGTTACTGGCAACTACAACATGGCTTTTCATAACTAGGGGATCCAGACGGTTAAAATGAGACCAGTCCCAGCTTGTTATACCTCCGGTAGGGGTATCTCCTTAATAAGAGCCTTTTTCGTTCGGCCGCTACACTATATGGAAATAGCTGGAAATTGCTGAGAGATGTTATGCAGAGCACGTATATCATAATATTACAATATGATACACGTTCTCTGTGTTATGTTATCCTCAACCTATAGGTGGCGCCATTGATTCATTTCGTTTCCCGTGTGGTTACGGTAAAAATAAATTCTTCGGTACTATTTAGATAAGTTACGAGGATCGGTCTTCCTAGTACCTGGTCATTTACGCCTTAAGATTCGAATGTCTAACTTAAAAATTACAAGGCACATAATCTTCCTCCTACTGTAGCGTAGATGCCAACCCTATGTCTGCGCGTATCCGGTATGTGAAAAAGAATTTGGTTGACATGATACATTTAAAATGGAGAACACACGGGAGTAGTTCGACATGAAAGATGTTACCCAACCTAATTCACTTTATTTAATTAAAAGCGGGCATTATTTCCAACAATTCATCTATTGTGTAACATAGGGAACATCTGTGTTTACACATGCTCAACGGCGCATGTTAAGCACGGCGCACACGTGGGTAATTTTACTCAAGTAAAATGATGCATGCATCAAAATACTCACGCGAAATATTTTCAGCGTCCGCCGCACACGTGAGTAAAATCAAGGAGCTCCTTGAGTAAAATTACTCAAGGTATAAGTGGTAATGCAGATCACGTGACTGTGCGCAGCCAATAATGGGCGCACAATGGAGCATGCGCATGCGCTGTGAGCAGGGGCGCAATTCAGGGGGGGGGACAGGGGGACATGTCCCCCCCCACGAATTTTCAAGAGGGGGGGGGGACATCATATCAAATGTCCCCCACGATTTTTGGATCACATGATTTGTGTGTAAGTGTTGTGTGTTCGTGTGTGTGTGGTGTGTGTGTGTATGTGTGTGTGGTGTGTGTGTGTGTGTGTGTGTGTGTGTGTGTGTGTGTATTGTGTAGTGTGGGTGTGTGGTGTGTGTGTGTGTGTGTGTGTGTGTGTGTGTGTGTTGTGTGTGTGTGTGTTTGTGAAGTTGAGAACCTTTTTACTCCGCGCAACGGAGGTCATGCAATCGCTCGCGTGTGTGTGTTCGTGTGACTGTGTGTTGGTGTGTGTAGCCAGGCAGCGCAGCAGCTGTTATACACACGCTCACCGATCGATCGATTCAGCACCAGCTCGCCTTAGGGCGTCCAGTCAGCAGCAGCTCGCCTTAGGGCTCCAGTCAGCAGCAGCCAGCAGCGAGCCAGCTGTTATACACATGGGATACATGTTACACGCTCGCGGAGGTATGCATTGTGCTGTGATAGTGGTCAACGATTGGCTTCTTTTTCCTTTTTTGCAGCTTTCTTTTATTCAAGTGCATTTGAGAGCATAATAATGATCATGCACACACTTAAGAAAATGTGTCTTGATAAATTTAGTACGTTTCTTTTTTAACACGTTTTTTTTTTTCTTATATTAATAAGTTTATGCAGAAATCATCAAGAAAAAGTATGTTATGAAAGTTTAGGAGATATCACTCACATTAGACACTGATTCAAGGATTAAGCTGGAAACACGAGCTATATTACACGCAAAGGGACACTGACTAACTGAGCATCGGTTTTAATAATGTAATTTTCATTGCAAATTGATGATAATATATACACGCATATATATATGACTGGACCAACAATAATAACGGACCAATATATTTTGTGATCAGCCTCAACACCAAATGATTGATTTTTCTGCTTTTAGTTTTCTTGATTTTATGATGCATGTGGACACACCCTTTCGTAATCTTATCACAAACCAAATGCATGTGTGTGTGGATGTGGTGTGTGTCGTGTGTGTGTGTGTGGTGTGTGTGTGTGTGTGTGTGTGTGTGTTGTTGTGTGTGTGTGTGTGCAGGGGCGTGTTACAAGGGGGGGGGGGTCCAGGGGGTCCGGACCCCCCTACTTCGCGCAGAAACGCATCTGAGGGGTCTAATTTAAAATTTTCCAGACCCCCCCCCCGCCCACTTCGGCGTCCTTCGCGTGCTCGCTACTAGTGTCCCCCCCTCATTTCAAAATGGATTTGCGCGCTGGCTGTGAGTACCAGTGTTGAGTAAATTTACGCAGCTAGCGCGCACACGTTGAGTATTTTGACGCATGTGTCAAAAATTCTCAAACATGTTTGATATTGAGTTTCTTGATGCATGCGTCAGAAAACTCAACGAAAGTCCGGCGCACACGTGAGTATTTTGACGCATGCATCGTTTTACTTGAGTAAAATTACTCACGTGTGCGCCGGGCTCTAAGTCACTTAAGTTATAAGTTTAAAGTACTGTATAGAGTACTTACTCCGATTACTTTTATATAAAAAGTATCTATTCTAATGCCTCTCCAGCCTTTACGAAACGTCGTAGGATATGGTTAGATCTGTGTTCGTATCTTTACAGCTTCTATAATTGGTCGTCGTGATAGAACGTCGATAGTAGGGTAATCAACTAGTTCGATGTATAAATTCCATTAGTAAACATGATACCAAAGTTAATCACGCGCGCGTTCATACTACCTCGATGTTAACTGTATCAATACATAACTGTATTAATACTGCTATCAAGGCCATACGCAGGAAATTTTCTGTAGGGGGGCAAAGGTACTTCCCATGCCCCCTGTGCCCTAACGTTTCGCAATTTCACATTTCTTTATTTAAAGTGTAATATTTCTTTGATGATTTAAGATAACCTTTTGTCACATTTCTATTTTATTTCTAAAAGTGTACAGTATTTGTCCCATTAAAATGCATACTCTGAAAATCTCTAGGGGGGCAACTGCCCCTGCTGCCCCCCTGCTGCGTACGGCGCTGACTGCTATCAGTAATTGTCACTCACGAAGCGACAGGATCGAGGTACGTGAAGATTGCTTGTCTTACCAATGCTACATATCGCATACATGTAAACATATGTATCTACATTTCTGTGACGACCCTTGGAACGACCGCACCATGCACACACTGTACAGGAGTTGTTTTAAATCATTAGCTGCCAGTACTCGTTTATATGTGAGCGATTCTTAGGATATTGGACAAAAACAATACGGATTGTAGGCTAGAATATAGCTGTTTACTAGCATGCGTATTT
This sequence comes from Priapulus caudatus, assembly GCF_000485595.1. NCBI lineage: Eukaryota > Metazoa > Priapulida > Priapulimorpha > Priapulimorphida > Priapulidae > Priapulus > Priapulus caudatus. The sequence goes on from NW_014577076.1 coordinate 1,056,185, forward strand.
CGTGGTGCTGCCTTTGCCTCGTCGGTGTGGCTGCGCTCGTACTGTCGGCAGTCGGACTGTGGGTGAAGTCTTCTTACTTTACTCCTCCGCCACCTCTACCGGAGCTGGGAACGCCCTGGTGGGGAAGAGGGCCAGTGGTTCTGGCCGAGAATAACGAGATTAGATCATTTACGGTTAACTTCTCGCAGGAGGTTATAACCGATCTGTACGAAAGACTAGACAGAACAAGATACACGGAATCCCTACCGAACGTTGAATTCCAGTATGGTGTTCATTCGGATACGCTGAAGAAGGTCGTGAGGTATTGGCGGCAGAAATACGATGTGAAGAATGCGCAGGTGGAACTGAATAAGTACAAACATTTTCTCACCGAGATTAACGGCATAGACGTACATTTCGTTCACGTCAAACCGAAGTCAAGTTACAAGAATGTGACGCCTCTGCTAATGGTACATGGCTGGCCGGGAAGCTTCTACGAGTTCTACAAGATCATCCCGCTGCTTACCGATCCATTGGCTCACGGTGGAAAAAAAGATGACCCTGTTTTCGAGATAATTTGTCCTTCTATTCCAGGATACGGGTTCTCCGAAGCGGCCCACAAGAAAGGTACGTTATTGTACTTCAATAAGTAGTATACATCTTTTCATGTTACGTTAGTTTGCCTACATTATCCAGAATATGATTATATATAAGTAAAAAGCACACAGGCACCAATGAAGACACGGAATGAAGAAAATGAACTTTCTGGATTACGGTATTTTTCGTTTTAAAATGTGCATTCGAGACAACATTTTTCTACGTCATGCTACTGTTTTTCTCTTGTAGCCTAACGAAAAGACTGTATCAAAAGCGCGAATTTAAAATATAAGACACCGTATTCCTATGTTTTAATTTTACATATCACATGTATGTGCGTGCGTGTGTGTGTGCGTGCATGCGTGTTTGCCTGCGTTCGTGCATGCGCGCGTGTGCGCGTCTTTGTGTGCTCTTTTCGTTGTTAATCATGAATAGGATATCTGAATATTTGTAGACTCTTCTATGTTACAACGTTGCGTGATACTACGTTTTTAAACATACTACCGTAATTATGCAAGTTCCATACTTGGCTTCTAGGTTTCACAGCATTACACGCATCACAGATTTTTGACAAGCTCATGAATCGTCTTGGGCATCAGAGCTACTTCGTACAAGGCGGAGACTGGGGATCTTTAATAGTACACGTAATGGCTCTCTACTATCCTGACAGGTAGTGCAATCAATTCCTGTTGCAGTATCATGTTCATGTATAATGGTCAAAATTCGTATGTATTATTTAAAATTGGTTTAGAAATATGGTTTAACCTTTACAAAAATGAGCTAATAGTGGTAGATATAATTATTATACAGAGGTCACTGTGCCTATCTCTAACCCACTTCCCATCCCCGCCACATTCTTTCGGCGCATTCACTCATTCTCACATGATATGATCACCTTACTGCTTTTCAAGCCAAAGCCTTATTCGCACCAATAATTTAAACATCAGGTAACTTTAATTGGAGTATAATGTAAATATAGCGGATAAAATGTTTCCGTTACAGTTATGTGTTTTCCTCTTTCTTTAGGGTGCTAGGAATGCATACAAACATGCCGATAGCTGGTAATCTACTGGAACTATCTTACATTCTAAGAGTTGCCATTGGATCCGTATTTCCGTCCCTAGTCTTCGAAGAGAAAGAGCTCTGGAAGGTTTACCCTTGCATACAGAAATTAACCACCTTGTGGGAAGAGATGGGCTACTATCATGTGCAATCAACTAAGCCTGACACGACAGGTAAATACAATTGATGTAGCCATCGAACTACAGTAATATTCCGCGTTACGACAACCCGGGTTACGTTAATCCGTATATACGTTTTAAATTATGACCACTTTATACTGTTTTAAATTATGTTTCGTGTTATGAAACGAAAATTCGCTCTTGAAATTTTTTTTAAACGTGAGTAAAATTTACAAAAGAATGAGTGGGGGGGTTTGCTACTCAAAAAGTGGAGTACTCAATCACCGTAAATAAAAACCATTGTACTCGTATCAAATATGCAGCCAGCTAACGTCGGGTCATTCTTGACGATCTGCAGCCCGGATATCCGCGCGAAGCGCGCAAACGCCGCGCAGCGGTGACAATAAATCTTATTCGCTGCCCTATTTAGAACAATTTCGGCAGTGCCCTTTGGGTATAGGATAAAGCCGTATAATCGGTCAATTGAGGAGTTGTGGCAATTCCACAAGCCTTTTGACTATGCACGTAGGTCGAGAATAAATACAAATGCTCGTAATTACTCGTTTGCTGGTCGGCGCGTTTGGTTTTCCTCTAGAAAAGCGAGTTTGCATTTCTTCCGTTTCACGCCGTGAAATTATTCTCGTACATATGGCGTCCCATAGATGGCGCAACGAGGCCTTGTACGAGGCATTTTCAAGGTATTTTTCCACACAAGGGTCGGCCATTGAGCTTAGACTGCTGCGCGGTGGAGAGTTCCACACGCTGCACTAACTATAAGTTGAAAAGATACTTGGCGTGACGTGCGCTTCAAATTACCGTATCCATCTTAGTACCCCCGACGTTGATTGATATTTGTTTACACTGAGAATTTACACTAGATGCTATCTCGAAAAGCCTGGCTGCGTACGTGCCACGTTCCACCAACCTCCTGACCCCGCGCTGCCCGTGGCGACGGCACGTCGTGCGAGCACCTGTGGGGGTGGTGTGGGGTGGGATGGGCACTGTGCGAGCATCTGTATATATATCATGCCCTCCCCCCAAGGCCGCCGTAGTCAAGCCGGCGTACGTCTCACGAAAACTGCGCGATGTTACGCTTCCCGCTATACGGATTCGCGCGCCCGCCCTCCTTCGGCGCGCGAATTCGTATAGCGGGCAGCGCGAGATGCTACATACAACACCTCGCGGTCGCGTGCGCCCAGTCCCGCGGAAGTGCGTGGCTTAACCGCTCTCGGCGGTCGGGGAATAACGCATCTTTTGCGCAAAGCTATCTTGTACCCGGTCTCTCTGGATACGTGTAAGGTCCCGCTGTCGCACAAGTCAGTTTGAACAAGTGTCCTACGCACGCGCGTACATACACGCGTGCATGCATGTAGACGCAGACGAGTAAATACACGCGGGCGCGCGATGCTAATGCTACAGTTACTATTACAAACCTTCAAATTTGTAAAAGGTCGCATCGCACTAGTTTTAAACAATCTTTCGCCCACCACTAGCCCTTTGTCCAGCAACAACCTCTTGTGTCACCCCTGCCACTTGGTAAATGTGCCCCTCCCTCTCCCTCCCAGTATTTCTAATTCTAACACTCTTTCCCTCCCGGTATTATCATCATCATACTGTGTTACATCGTTTAATAATCAATATATGCGTTTAATTGCAGTTTTCTTTTTATACATATTTTAACTATGGAAACATTTTCTGTAGGAACGCATCTCTAATTATATATAGTGGCAGTCAATAGGCAAACGGGATTCACGTTGCGAATTTTCTCGTCGCGAATGTTTTTCTGGAACGCATTGCGGGCGTAACACGGTGTATCGCTGTATAGAGCAGCCGGAGCAGCCATCTCGGATATGCATATATATATATATATATATATATATATATATATACTAATATACATTACTAATCTTAACCGTATAAACCTAATTCCTAGCTCGATCCGACCTCTTACCCTGAACACATACAATCATTTGTAACCCTTACTGCTCTGTACCTCCCACCATATTTTTAACTTTAACCTCAACTCTGATCTCAATTCTAACCATAATTTCTAACCTAACGCTAACCTTAATTCCTAACGATAACTCTAATATAACACATTAATCTATAATGTCTATACTCCACTCAAAACATCCCCCTGTGTGGATAGAGAAGCAAACGAGAAGGTGTGGAACATAAATGCAGTATTATAGTAAGATTATATCAATTGTGGCACCGTCGTAAAGAGACATCGCTATATACATCTCTTTGCTCATTTCGACGACCTCTTGCAGGCGTTGGCTTAAATAACAGTCCCGTGGGGTTGGCCGCTTGGATCCTTGAAAAGTTTTCGACGTGGACATCACTATATAACAGAAACAATCGCGATGGAGGACTGGCCACGCAGACGTTTACCTTAGACGAGCTGCTTCACAACGTCATGATATACTGGGTGACAGAGAGCATCACGACATCGATGAGATTCTACAAAGAGTTCGTGAGATCCGACACACAGTCATACCTCTTAAGGTTTGCATTTATATTTCTTTTATTTTTTTCCGACAAATTAAGTATATTAGACCTCCGACATAAATAAACGCTCCCATATTCATCCGCATGTAATTTTAAAGGTGGCGTCTATTTTAGGCCCTAGTTGGCACATACAACGTTGTGTGCAGTGCCACCTACTAGATAAACGGGTTAATGGTCGTGTTTACGCAAGAAAATCACATGCTACAACCACTTACCGGTATGTACTAAACGTATACAGGTTAGTATAGAGATCAGTGCATACAACAAGTCGCGTAACGGAGCTGCGCGCTATAACAGCTCCGCCCTAATTGATGAAAATTTGATTGATCTAGGTCGAGGGATAGTGTGCGAGGCAATTCTCTGAGTTGTATGATCTAGAACACGACAAACATTTTGTTATTACAGAAAGTACACAATTACGGTTCCCGTGGCTTACGCAGTGTTTCCCAATGAGCTGGTTCACTACCCAGAATGCATCGCTACAAGCTACTACCCTAACCTCGTTCAATACACGGACATGCCAAGAGGTGGCCATTTCCCTGCTTTCGAAGAACCGGAGCTTCTGGCAGACGATGTCAGAAATTTCGTGGCTGCTGTCCAAGCAGATCGCAAGCTCAAGAAAGAGGAACTTTAGAGTTGTGGGCATATTTTACGAGTTTCTGTTATTTACTTAAAATATCGTCTTAACTTTAGAGTAATAAAATACTGTATGATGATTTTATTCCCTTGGTGCGTTTACCTGACCTATCATGTTAAATTTATTCACACAATACCCTACAATATTCCGCAAGTGATTTCCGAAACAACATTCGTATATATTGTACATCTGCGAGCATAAATATCGATGAGCCTGTCAATGTCGATGATATATATTGATGGAATTATGGTACAAACCTCTGATGAAATATTATGCGTGGCACCGGGTTTGGTTTTATTTATTTTTTGTTTCAAGTGTTTTATATTTTGTTTTAAAAGCCAAAAAGTTTGGCGCACGCCGGCTGCGCCTCCTACAATCTGCGCATGTTAGCACAACTATACCATTATTTACCATTACTATTTACCATTATACAACATTCTGTTGCTGATGAGTGACTTGCCAACAATTTATAAATATGGTTGTGTAAGTTTTGTTAACATTTCTTTTCTATTCCAACACATTGCCTGCGCCTTAAATGCAAATGACATACAGGGAAACGATAAATAATTGATCAATACAGCCTACAGGACTGACATGTTGGTGTTTTTGTGTATTTTTGTTGTTGTCAAGATTTAGTTTGAGTGACAATGCAATATATCTGCACGCTAGATGGAGTTAGTTGGGCGCAAAGTCTTGGGACAAAGAATGTAGGAAAGCATGTGCCAAAAGATATAGCAATTATATGATATTAGGGTCATTCGACAGTTATTGCAACCGGTTTCATATAATGTATTGCTTTGTTTTATTATTAAGTTAATAGATTTGTGAGTTGCACGCGTAATTTATTACATGTGGTTATCTCAAACTTATTTTCTCTGGGTTACACGCCAAACTCACTCTGGTGAAGTGTCCGAAAATAAATAAAACTATAATCCTCCGTCGGTACGCATTACACACGCTCATTTCGCCTATCCGTTTTATAATAAAGTTATACTTTCAAACACCTATAACTGGAACACGTATACAATTTACACGATGGCATCGGCTGTGCTGTTTCCAAGCTGCCTCGCTCAGGCGTAGCGCGTTCATCAGTCAGCAGCACGACGATCGCATGGACATCATTCATACCTGACCGCTCACCTGTGAGAGAGCGCGTCTTCACATATTACCCGTGCGCGATAGCATGACGGCTCAGCTCGTGTTCAGCTGCCAGACAGAACACTAGACGCCGATTGGTGAGCAGGACGGAGAGCGATTGTTGCGACACACGTAGTACGACACCGACAGTAGCGAACGTCTTGCGAGCGTTAAGACTCTCCGATAGCATCGCTGAGCTGGTTCATAGATTCGAGTAATTCGTAGTTTGTGGGTCGTGGACGGATACACCTTACCAGCGACGTCAGATACGTGAGCGTCAGACATTGCTCGGCGTACAAATACGTAGGTACGTACAACGAATACAGTAACGATTTGAAATTTATTTTGTTAAATGCGCATAATCACGAACGTGTAACGTATTTTTCGTCTTCATATAAGCGCACGATTAGTCAGCAATAATTCCGGTAAAATGTATACGTATTGCACGTTAGATATCATTCCTTACATCCTATAATGGCGTTAATTTAAAGATTTAATTCTGTTTGCATTTACATTATATACTAGATACATTGTTAGTAAAAAACTTGCAAAGGTACTATGCATGGACGAGATCGCGGCATCGAAGCAGTGAGATGTAAACTACAATTTCTACAATTGGTACCCAGCCATCGATGCATGCTGCATGATACTCATGCATTCACGATACTCGTTCATTCATTCATTTGTTCGTTAGTTCAGCCATACGTTCTTTCGTTCGTTCGCTTGCTCGCTCGTTCATTCGTTCATTAGTTAGTTTATTCTTTCATTCGCTCGTTCATTCGTTCATTAGTTAGTTTATTCTTTCATTCGTTCGTTCGGTCGTTTGATAAAATGTTCGGTCACTCGTTCGTTCGTTCGTTCGTTCGTACCTAATAATGTTACTTATAGCTTTGCGTTCCCGAAAAAAGTCATAGGTTATAAAGTTATTGCACTGCTATGTGTTAATATTGTTCTATATCTCGCTTGTTGGCACAACAGCTACGAAATTATATATGGTCAATATAGCGCAAGAGCGTGTTTGCCATATCGTAATTTTTATGTTGTTATAACACACATCAGCAACATTGACCGCGATTCATTCGCTCACTCGTTGTCTGGGACAAATGCCTATCCAGTTGGGCTCTTTTTTAGGTAACACGAATGCCGCGATGGCCCATATGCCCCTTGTTTGCAACTAGAATTGTTGGTCGCGTTACCTGATGGTAATGTTTGAACCCACAGTCATTCGCTTTCCGTCTGTATGCGTGCGCCTGAAAATCACTTGCTGTTATATATACCTATTTGGTGTTTGCCGAAGTTATTACGGCATACCTCGGCAACACTAAACGCGTAAATGCCTTCCAAATGAACCGCGGCGGCTCGCATAATCAGCTGCTCTTCTGTTTAATTTTCACCGCTCCTATCGCGATAGCGGACAACGACTCGGGTGTGTGCGAGCAGCACATCGGTAACGCTTCCATCTGTTTGGCAAAGACATTTCTCCACTCGTCCTACTTTTATTGTGTCGCGCGAAAGGGGCTTTACAAAAAACAGCTCTGAAATGTTGTACAAGAACAGTTGGTTTTTATTCGTGTTGCGCCTAGCATGCAGCCAGGCTCTGTAAGTGGGACAGCAGGGGACGACCGCCAGCGTCTTTACAGCCTACTGTAAGCAGTACCTGTGTCACAATCGACAGTCAGTATTTGTGCTGTGTACGTACGCTGGGGGATACACCGACCGGGTAGCAAGACAAGCGGCCCATCTCTAATCTGTCCTCGATCAACAGTTGGTCGTCCCATTCCTGTACGCACCTGCCGGTCAACTCCTCGGTTGCCTTTGTACGGAGTATTGACCACCGCGGCCTGTGTACGTAGTCTCTATCTGCTGTGCCGTCGCTGCCCGGCCGGGCCTATTGTTCCGGGCATCGCTCTGCCGGCTAGACCCCGCCCCTGCTGGAATGAACGACAATAAACAGGTGCAACATTAACAGCAGTAAGGCGCCCACACATCTCGTATGTACTGGCCGGTAGTGAAAGTCGTTCCTTCTGTATGATCTATACTGCATCATGTATCCATTAGGAGTGTTCCCAACTTTGATATCATTAATGATTAGTGATTAATGATTAATGAGTGATAATCCTAACCCTAACCCTAACCCTAACCTAAATGACATTAAACCACAAACTAATATAATATTAAATATACGACCATGACCATATATATATATATATATATATATATAATATAGTATATACTATGATGGTCATTCATACCCATTAATGGACATTAAAGTCGGTGGAACATCTCTTAATGGAGCTATCACCTGGGAGCGTCCTATTAGGCTTCGGCCCCAAAACGTCCGTAGTGTGAACGCGCCTACTAGGCACCAGCTTCATTAATTATTCTCATGACCTGGTTCAATCGCCACGAAAACGAGGCTAGAGCTAGGCAATTGTGTAAACAATGGCTGCTCCGGCAGGCACGGCCACAGAGGGGTACACGCACGTACACGCGCGTACAAACGTACGTTACACGTAGATAGACACGGCAGCGTACACGCGGTACACGGCGAATTACAAGCAACAGTCACACGCAGGTACACGCACGTACACCGCAGGTACACCGCGCGCGTACCACGCACGGTACACTCAGATACACGCACGTACCACGTACACGGAGATCACGACGTACACGCGGCGTACACGGAAATACACGCACGTACCGCGATACCCGCACGTACACGCAGGATACACGCACGTACACGCGCGGGTAACACGCACGTACACGCAGATACACGCACGTACAACGCGGGGTACACTGCGAGATACCACGCACGTACACCGCCGGGTAACAGCACGTACCACGCGATACACGCACGTACACGCGGCGTACACGGGATATACACGCACGTACACGCAGGCTACAGCGCAGGTACACGCCACGTACAGCGGCTTACACGTACGTTAAACCGCAGATACACGCGCCGTACACGCAGATTTCACGCCACTGTACACGCTAACACGCCAGATACACGGCACGCCTACACGGCGGGTAACGGCGAGATACACCGCACGTACACGCTGGGTACACGCACGTACACGCAGGTACATGCACGTACACGCAGATACACGCACGCTACACGTATCACCGCAGATACACGCACGTGACACGCGGGTGTTAATTCACGGACGGATTACTACGCACGCTTACCGCGGGTACACGCAGCGTTACACGCAGGTTACACCGCAGGTACACGCGGGTCACGACACGAGATCCGCCACGTACACGCAGATTACACGCACGTACACGTTACACCGCAGATTTACCCACGGCAGTCTACAGCGGGTTACACGGAGATTACATCCATCTTTTTTTTTTTGTTTGCCGGACACTCTTGTCACGTACACACGCGTTACCACGTTTACACGGGGTACACGCAGATTACCACGCACGGCTGGCCACGCCGTATACGTGTCATTGGTAAAACGCACGTGGCGGTATCAAGGTGGGCGGTTTTTTTTTTTTTTCATACTTACCTGGGGCGGTGTTTGGTTTTACTTTGGTGGTCGTTACTGGGTGGTCGTACCCGCGGGTTCCGATAAGAACTGATAATGAGACCGCAGAATGATAGCGACGATTGCGGAATTAGATGAGCGTATCCACGAAAGCCTTGCTGACTGATCCCAGGTTGCAGGTAGGAACAGGATCTGGCATTTTTAAAACTCTATGTTGCTTTCTAACAACAAGCATAAATTTCTGTAGATGTAATTGCTTCGAAAATAGCTGCCAACAATACCTTGACTTCCTAACCGAATTTCAAGGGAACACACGTACTTATCACTTCTTTATTATTCTAACTCGTGGATATTTCAAGGGTGGTACTAATAAGAATGTTACCGCATAGCGCGATGTGCCCAATAGATTGCCTGCATACCGCGGAGTCTTCACGCATTCCAGAATTCTGTTCTCTGGCGGTACTTATCTAGGCTCTACAGGTAATATGGACTAATCTCCCGGTATATACTCCAATAGATTACAGGGCGCGCTATTTGTGTGAGGTTTCGATAATACGGAAAACACCAACAGGATGGACCGGGTACGAGTTAACGCGCATTTTGACTCTCGTTTGGCGGCACGGGGGTATCGGGCGCGGTTATCGTGGTTTCTGCGTCTGATATGACGATTAGTCATAAATATTTTCGTATCCGAGGAATATGGTAGTGCACCGCCCAAGTGTACGGAGCAGAACATAAGCAACCCTGACAGTACTATACAGTGCGATAGATTAAAGCAGTAGGTAGGAACATTCCTCCGGACTGATTCTGTATAGATTGTAAATGTGCTTTGATTTCCTAGTTTCATTGCAGCGACATTACAATTTTTTCTTGCCTCATTTTATGCTCATCTTTTGTCCTCTTTTTTTGGCCAATTCAATATCTGCAGTTTAAAAATATTAACTGTAATTAGGCGAATTTTATTCAATGTAAAGTGGCGATGCTAGGATATTATAAAAATTAAAATCGCCCAATTCATCACCACTGTCATCCAATTTCTTCCAGATAATTAGAACTTATCGGACAATCTGTAGAGCTAGTAGTTTCTTCCTTTGCCATCTTCAGTCGTCACCTCGCATCTTTCTTTCTGCTCAGCTTCCAGCTTCTTTTTGTTGCTCCTTCAGCTTCTTTTTGTCTGTTCTTCAGCCGCTTCTTTTCTGTTGTTCTTCAGTTCTTCTCTGTGTTGTTCTTCACGCTTCTTTCTTCTTAGTCATCTTCAGCTTCTCTTTTGTTGTTCTTCGCTTCTTCTCTGTTCGGTCTTCACGCTTCTTGCCTGTTTTGTTTTCAATTCTTCAATTTTATATTAATGTAAGGCGTCTATGGCTCTATTATTCTGTTTAGTAAGAAACTTACTTTTTTAGCCTTTGTGTCTTTTCTCCCTTTATTTTTTTTTTTTTTTATTTTTGAATCACAAAATATAAGAAGCGGATAGTTTTGTCTTCTGTACAGTTACAGCCCAACATTTCTTGTCCTATTTCTACTGCACTTCTTGCCATCTATTCATTCGAGAAATTCAAGATTCATATGCCAATTGCTATCTAGTTTAAAATATATACCCGTATAAAATTTCTATAGCACTATCATAAAGTACAGATAATTCTTTTGTATGTAAATCCTTCATATCCTACCACGTAAAAGATTGCTCCTATATAGAGCGAGAAAAACCAATTTGTATGGATTGGTTTTGGAGTATACGAGCTAATTACATCAAACGCCAATCATAGCACCAAAAGATGCTTGTTTCCCACTGAAAGATAGTTTTGTAACTATTGGTCTAGATGATGCACTCGGCGCGACATAAACTATACTCAATTTCTTCTGTAAAGGACTCCACGAAGAGCGGGTAGGCAAAACCCCATAATGCCTATCGTTTAAGCCAATGATTCACTCTATAGTCTATGTAAGGTTCATACATTATTTTCATATAATCCCAGTGGAACTTCAAACAGCTAAAACAACATCTTTGTCGGCTTGTGGAGTACTAGGAATAGCAACTCCAGAATAACGTACCCCTGCATTATTTGTACAAATTTACTCCCGCAACCTAGGCAGTAAAATCAATATTAGAAGTGCGTTAAAAAGAAAGGAGCTTAAAACTGATAATGCTACAACTATTAAAAAATTCCATATCGAGGTTATCTCTCTTATTGCTAAGCCGTTGATATTACTGTCAACTAATGTTAGTTTAAAACTAAAATTTATTTTAAACTTTTCAACGTCTATTTATATATGTATACTATTATTATAGTGGAAAAAATAACTAAATGATCAAGTTAATTTAATATGCTAGACATTAATCATGATATAATCGCCAAGCGTAATAAAAAACAAGAATATAGGAGTAACTGATGTCTAATAAATTTGATAAAATATTGGATTTTCGGCAAAGCAAAAAGAAAAAAACCAGAGTAGCGCGTAGATTAATGCCGAAGTTGCATGATGTGTCTTTAGGTTGTGGGGATCGTGGTGGAAGCTTAGTGCACACAGCGCGGTATTAACGTGAGTCTTCCATGTATTTGGATGTGGTGGAGATACTAAAGAGATACAGAAACAGCTACAAAAAAATTAATTGTTGAGTATTATCTTCATGTAAAATTGTTCCATGCGA
>NW_014577076.1:1068392-1070297 GCF_000485595.1 Priapulus caudatus
AAACAAATAAAATACAAAGAAATACATAACGCAGAGGAAAATAAAAACACCATATGGCGTTCGAACGCGGTACCTTACGATCACGAAGACAACGCTCTGGCGATGACCAACTGCGGCAGATAGTAAATTTGTAGATATAAAAATCAGTTAACCCTAACTCTAACCTTAACCCTAACCTTAACCATAACCCTAACCCGAATCCTAACCCTAACCCGAATCCTAACCCTAACCCTAACCCTAACCCTGACCCTAACTCTGACACGGCGCGCGCGGTCTGGGAGGGAGTATATAAAAGCCGGGCCAGGCAGGGGCGCTTCATTCGAATTCAATCGACGACACATTACTGCATCTACAATACGAAGAAAGAAGACCAAGCTTTGAAGAAAGAAGGCCAAGCTGCTGCTGGCCTTCTTCTTGCTGACGCAAAGACTGGATGTATGCACCCAGCAAACATGCAAACACAAAATCTTCTTCATCTTGGGCATTCATGATGTTGTCTCGTCGAAATCTCAGGATACAATGATTGCTATTGCTTGGGAGGCATTCTTTTTATACCGTGGGCACAAACGTGCTCCAAAGCTGCCCGGCGTCCACGTTTCATCCGTAGAAAGCCTTGACAGAACGTGAAAAACGTGTCAGACCTTGATCAGATCGTGAGAAACGTGAGGGACCCCATCAGAACGTGACGGGCCGGGAGGGAACGTACTGGCATCCGTGGTAGACCGCGGACCGAACCGTAGTGCGCCTTGGACCCTCCGGGATTCAGCAGCCCCTTCCCCCCCACGGCCCGTCACGGATACCGTGATAGACCGTGAGAAAACTTGGCAAGACCTAACAAAACTTGAATACAGAGAAAAAAATTGCCATAATCCCACGGCGCACTACGTTTCGGGCAAACGGGGCTGCCGTGGCCGCCGGGAACATAGTGTAAACGTAGCATTAGCCTCGTTTTCGTGCGTAACCCCAGGTCATGAATAATAATTAAGAATTGTCTATAGGCGCGTTCACACGGACGTTTTTGGCCCGAGCCTAATTAGGCGCGCGCCAGATTTGGCTCGAGCCGAGCGTTCACACGGACGGTTTTTCGGGCCGTGCCAATTTGGCACGAGCCAATTTGGTCCCATCGAAAACGTCGGACCAGGTCCGAGTCAAATTTTAGCACCAGCTTTCGGCGAGCGGTAGAGCGGTAGAATCGGTTGAGCGGTAGATGCCGCTAGTGTCGAACGTGTACTTCGACGAAATAAAGTCCAAAACAGTATAAAAATTCAAAAAATTTGATCAGGATGCACGTTTTCAAGATTGATAATTGAACTCGGAACGTAAGTAAACACAACGCCATCTCGCGACATACTGCCAAAGTATCTGTGAGATATTTGTGCAATAAAATTTATTTGAATTTGAATTTGAATTTGACAAACAGTATTAACTTGCGTACGTGTGAACGCTCCGACTCAAACCGGCCCGAGCCAAAATTTGGCCCGAGTCAAATTTAGCCCATTTGGCTCGAGCCAAACCATGACCGTGTGAACGCGGCTTATATAGCCGGCCGAAACCGACGCCACCTCATCCACACCACTGTATGCCCATTACCGATATGGCATATGCACTTGTCGGGCTGACGGGAGTGAGAGGGATTGGAGAGGGGAAACGAGGGGGATTTATAGAGGAGAGAGGGAGTTAGGAGGGAGTGGAGGGGAGATGATCGAGAGTGAGAGATAAAGTGAAAGACGGGAATAATAAGAGTGAGAGATAAAGTGAAAGAAGGGAAGAATGAGAGAAATGGAGATGTGAGCTAAGATAACCGAGACACAGTGAAAGGAATAGATAGATAGAAACAGACAGGGATAGATAGATAGATAGATAGATAGATAGATAGATAGAAAGAAAGATAGATAGATAGATAGA
>NW_014577076.1:1070713-1083425 GCF_000485595.1 Priapulus caudatus
ACACACACACACACACACACACACACACACAAATATAGAGAGGGGCAAAGAGGAGGAATTTATTCATTGGCTTCCGGCTAATTCCTCGAGCTTGGATATCGCACACATATGTGTAAAAGAAAAATGTTTTAGTTAGCAGTGCCCATCTTTACATAACAATAACATCACACGCTACATGTGTATATATATATATATATATATAATATACACATAGTACCGTGCTGAACATAGATGCATACGTAAATGCCGAGTAACTCGTACGTGCCTGTTGGTTACGTAAACTTGTTTTTATTCTGCGTATAGATCAAGATTGCTTATGCAAATCAGATGTGTGACGATTTAAATATGATATTTTAATTTATGCACGAGGCCACGTACGTAACTACGTCATCGCGCGCGCATCTTACTCGATGGATGCCACCGTGGAAGCTCATGAATTATATCTCTCTTAGAATTTTTCGCCAATTTTCTGTTACTCGTTACATTTCGAATCACTGTCAACGATATCATTAGCGAACTGTCATTAATTATTACGCTGTTTTCTGTTGACAAAGGTCATCATCTCGTCAACCAAGAAACAACAGGTTCAAAAAATGTCTCCAAATAACAGTAGGCATATCTAGCAGATCGTATCAAAGAAATTTATACGGGCATGTATCATGAATATATAAACAATTATTTTAAGACTCGTTCGCCCTTGAGAATACGAATAACAGGCATCTATAATAGTAGCTCTAGGAGCATATGGACTGGTTAGAGTATCTTCAAGGATAAACGTACTGGCTAACTATCAGTAAACACAGCGGTACTATGCAGTCAGGTGAACTGTATATAATTATATGCAGACCACTTATAGTTAAAGGCAATATGCGCGAATAGAGATGCTATAGTGATATACCAGAGCGATAATACAGCTAGGCTATATGTGGATATAGAGATACTATATAGTTGGCCATGTGTGGGCATAACAAAATAGATTTGCTAAAGTTAGCTAGGCTATGCCTTATTAAACATGTTTCGTGCAGTGTCGCTTTCATGGAACAACATTGACGTAAAGTTACGGTCAAGAGAGACTTGCTTCGATTTCTTGTTCTCTCAAGATGTTTCGCTCTTCTTGCCTAAACTAGCAGCGATGTAGAGGAGCGATGTGTATGTATCGATGTGTAAGCGGTATTACCCGCTGTAATTCACACAACGCAATATCACTTTCAATATTCGTGGCGACTGATTCCAAGTTCATTGGGGGGTATTCCTAACAAGGGTTGATATACAAGTGCATAACATGTTCATGGAAAGAATTTCAAACCCGGTCACGATGCACTTTTTAGCTCAGCCCGATGACGGTCTAAGAGACAGTTCCAGACTCCTGTGAACCGTGAGCGGGACTTACAGGAACGTTAGTCTCGCTCTTGACTGTAAACAAACTAGAAGACAGTGCGAAAGAACTCATGACAACGACTAAGTTTCCCTTCCGCGCTCATCCAGGCTAACGTGGTTGACGCATCAAACAAACAAGCGATGCGGTTTCTCGATTGCGTGTACGTCTCTCTGTCTCTTGGTTTCAATCATCGTCATCATGGAATCAGTCTATTCGCGGGACGTAGCGCGCCGTACGCATAGCCGCCACGTAGTCCACGTCAACGACAACTATTCGCGGCAGATTATTTCCCCTCCGACAACAACCGCTGGCGCACTGTATATTGTGTCGCTTGACAGATCTAGCTAGACAAAAGCCGTCAAAGGTGAATGGCTATGGAAACCACCGCCCAGATAATTACGGGTCATAGGTTTCTAAGGGTAGGGTACACGTGTTTGATATATATATATATATATATATATATATATATATATATATATATATATATATATATATATATATATATATATATATATATATATCACGTATATACACGTAAATATATATATACTCGTAAGTGCGCGCGCGCGTATGTTGTGCGCGCATGCGAGTGTGCTTGCGCGAGTGCTAGTAGCAGCGTGGTAGCTTCTCTACCCATAACATTCTATGGCATACGGAAGCTATAGGCATTCTCTTGTTGTGATGGATGCGCGCTGAAACGAATCCATGAGTCCGGATCTTGTGATGGACGATTCTTGTGATGGACATTAATGTTATTGGAATTAACCGGAAATGTTTGCGGAAATGAAGGTGACCGACGCCCTATTGTTTACAAGCTTCATATTTAGTATCCAAACAGAAAATTGTCTGAATAGAAAATGCACTTGTCTCGGGAACATAGCGGAAGCGTTAATTACGACTTCCGAATAGATTTAAACAAGTCGTCAACAGTGCGAGTCAAGATAAACCGTACAGCTTTGTGTTCAACGTGTAGTTGTATGTAGTTAGATATCCGATTGTACTACTATGAACCACCGTAGCTTAAGCGAATACGGTGAGGTGGAAGACCCCGTGTTAGAGTCGCACTAATACTAGCTCTATAAAGATTACCCAGCCTCGGGCAGACGTAGATGAATGCTGATGTTAGACTTCTGTAAAATAATCGTCGTGCATTTTATAGCATAGCCATATATCGTACAGTAGTACAGCATTTTGCTGATTTACCCGAGAGTGGGTGAGGTGGGGCGTCAGCTCGTCCCGAATAACACCGCAGTACGAAGGCAGATCGGCAAGGGCAAGAGCTACTACAAGCCACCAATGATTCACGCAGCAGGTTCCACCGAGAACCTTATAATAACATTATACCGGACGGCGTTCAGAAGGAGCTCCGTGTGTCGGTGTGTGTGTCGGTGTCGCATGTCACCCGTGGGTGCCGACCATCGTTCTATACAGCCTTCGAGAAATAATATGTTTGGGAACTACTAACCTCTTTTGGGAAAGAGTGTAGTGCGGCCTATTTAGATGCCGTCTCATATATAGCATTTAGCATATATAGAATATAGCATATATAGCATATATTTAGCGTAGCATTCGACGTGCCTGCTGTTTTCATGATTCTTTACTGATCCCTGAAAGATTAGTCGAATAATAGCTTGTTTTACAGGCGATGCTTACGGAAGATATAGTTCTCTCATGGATGGACGCTTAGTGCAAATTCTCTTCACGTGGCCTACGATGTCGACATGCCCAATGCCCTGCGCACCAAAACATATTATGTCTAACACGCCCTCACGACTGAGCACATTATTTTCCATAAATCCATTAATTTCGCCACTTAGCGTAATAACAAACATTCACACGGGTGCTGACATGTAATGGGTGCGCGCACGCGTTCGTCAGTAACCACGCACCTTCCGGTTCGTAAGGTGGGTTGGCGGACCCAGTCACATCGGTGTGGTAAACTTAGATCGCTTGAGTGCGCATAATTATTGTGAAGCGCTATCAGCAAGTTTGATTTACTCTCGTCCGTATACAAGTAAATTGACTGCGCACACACATACACCACCTCTGCTTTTGTCACAAGTACGCATTGCAGAGATCGTCTATGTTCTCTGTAAAGCTCCCGGTAGAAGCTCGAGTAACGAAAGCGCTGATGTCTTTTTACACGATTGCTTCATAGCGAGTGTTCTATGACGACATGTCGCTGTCCGCGTTCACAATGGTAAAACTATCGGGTGAAATCATCCGCTCTAGTGTGCTCGGCACGTCTACGCATCGACACATTGTTCGCAGACAATAAATCTATTTACTTGTCGTGACACGATATCTTGCTATCGTATCTCTAGGACCCCATCATGCCGCCGCGATAAGTATAACCTAGAACGCTGGAGATTAGCTAGAACAATATTTGAACGTAGATCAAGTAGATTCGTTGCTTCTTATGCAGCTACCTTTTTAAGTTCACAAACGCGGTTCGGTATAATGGTGAACACAGTTTCTGCGCATGTCCAAATAAACGCACTAAATTGTCCCTACATTGTAACATGCCACTTAGATTACTATAATGTGTTTATGCCGAAGCTCTTTTTGTCAGGTTCAGAAAATTTCGTTGATTTCCTTATTATTAGTAATTTTCTAAATGATATCATAAAACAATGACTGTTTCAATATTACACTTTTCTTGTTAGTATAAACGTTTCGTGAGTAACAAAAACACTTAAGGTGAATTGAATAAGACTATGATGGATTTCTGAAAGCTATATTTTCCACCAAATTTTTTAAAATTACTGTCGTTATGATACATTGTATACTTAGTTGACATATATCTCGAAAGAGTATAGCGCTAGAAACGCCCAAAGAGTACAAAAGATGTATGACGACATAATGTGGCTTTAAATAGGGACATCCTCCCCTCCCTCTCTTTCTAGAAGGAGTATGCGACTATATGCGTCTTTGGTGGGCGCGGTGCGTGACGTTGGTAATCAGCCCGTGTCTTGAGCCATTTAGTGGCGTGCCGGTAGTGGGTTGTCAGCTAGTTGGTACGGATAGCTTATTCCCGTGACTCGTATTCCGGAACTCTTCAATCGTCTGTTGAGCGACGGCGTCAATTGGGCAGCGATTCCAAAGTTCAACGGAGATTGTAGAGAGGGTCTGGTCGTACGCCTTAACTCGTGAGTACCGTTGGTAAAATAGTATTGTGCGCTTCAATAGCTGATGTTCGATAGCTTGTGTTAACTCAAACAACTGTTGCGGCAAACAGAATGCCGTTGGACAACGCATCGTCTTTTCATGAAGTCGACAACGCGATATATTCTAGCATGGCCGTAGTGCTATGTGTCTTTAATCGTATGCGTTACTGCTGAAGCGTACAGCTCGTCGCTGGACCGCCTGTATGCGGTCTTGATTTGACTCGGTTGATGGATTCCATGCAGAGGAAGCATGTTCGATGGTTTGCTCAACCACGGTTTTAATGGTCATGACAAAATGTCCGCGTATGTCTGTGTCCGATATAAAAGAGCTGCAGGTCGATGGCGACTACTATACATATAACAGCATAATACACAACAGATTGAAAAATAATCCGCGCAGCTGCAATTTGTGCCTGATGCGTACAGGAATCGCATGTGACCAGGTTATAGCTGTTGTCTCGGTGCCGCTGACACGACGAACCTGTCCGAGCCTGAAGCGACACAAATTGCTACCCAACCCTATAAGCCTCCATTTTCTGCTGGAGTTGGGCAGGAGACACCGGCATTGTGACCCTGAATCTGCCGCTGCGTTTTCGCGCGGTAAATCCTAAGTGGATATCGCGAAGTGGGAAACTTCCGGTGTGAAGTCTATTCAGCGGTGCAACTCAGCGTTCGTATTAATGCAATGGAAATCACCAACAAACGACAGCAGACAACGGCAATTCGACGCGCGAGTATTTTGGTCAGCGGGAGGTGACGATAGGAGTGTGATTAGAAACTATCGTGAGTGAATGGATAAATATATACTAGCAGTACCCAAAGTTCTGCTCAGCTCGACGGTGGGTTCTCAAATTATTGTTTGCAGCCAAGGACATCCGTCTGACTGCAGTTTTCTACATGTAATTACTTTCGAACATAAGATTTATGAATTTCCGTTTGTATCCTGTTGCCACAGCAAGACCATTATTATAAAGTAACACGGCGTCCTAACGTCACGGTTCCGTTAAATCCGGTTTTAATTGTAGTATATACTAATTGTCATGGCTCGACATTCAGCTTAAAGAAATTGCAACTTAATTCGAAAGTTTTGCATATCGTTATTATTATTGTTAACCGTGCGAATTGAAGGTAATTTACACAAATTGAGTTATTAGCACACCAGAGAAATATTGCTTGTGATATTTAAAATATATGAGATGATTGATCTACTGATTAATTATAAAAATTATTTAGCAAAAACTACTATTTATAGCAGGGATAACACTGACAGCTAATAGCTTTTTCGATTTTTTGTCGCCATTACGCACCAGGCAGTATTCAGTAATAGTTGACAGTATGCGGTAATACCGTAATAGTTGACAGTATGCGCTAATACCGTAATAGTTGGTGGTATGTGGTAATCGTTTGCAGTGTGTGGTGATAGCTGGCAGTATGCGCTAATGGTTGGTAGTATGTAGTAGTAGTGGTTGAGTAGTATGTGGTTATAACAGGAGTGTATAACATAGATGTATATATTATTATACTCCTGGTTATAGTTATGGTGGTAGTTGATTGTCGTTCGCTGGCAATATAGTGAGCCGTGGAGGCTGGTACTTGGCAGTGAGTGATGGTCGGTGGCGGTGCGTGGTAATAGCTGCTGGAAGTTGCTGAGATAGTTGAGGATCGCTGATGATAGTTGCTGGTAAGTGGTAGCAATTGCTGATGACCGTTGGTAGTGGGCGATCACTGGAGGGTGTTGGCCGTGTTTCACAGTAGTTCGCCGTGAGTGGTGGTAGTCAGCAGTGGTTTTCATTCTCATGCAGATATATTCAGTAACGCAGTTGACACGCAGGCGTTCTTTGTGCATCTAATGCCAAAAAGCAGTTTGCAAACCGGTGCTTTTCGACGGCTTTATGGCTAATTCGAACGGAGGCTTTCAGTTATTCAAAATGCCTGCGGAGGAAATGATAAAAGCTATACCGAGAACGTGATTGGTATGCGCATCAACTTTACAGATTTAGCCCGCTCAGGAAATATTTATGTTAATGCTTAGTGCAATTCTAGCGTAGTATAATTGATTCTAGTATTTGATGTGCGGCCTGCTTATTTGCATAACCGTGGCCCAGGAGGGGTTGGGCAATACAAACAGTTGCTACCCCCTACAACTCATTAGATTCTGGGGCAAAACGAAACAATATTCCTAGCAAATTTGTTGAAGGTAAAATAGAAATTAATAAATGATAGAAGAAAAAAATGTCAGCAGCTTAATTCTACTCTACGTGTGGTTTAGTTCTTAAAACTTTCCAATAACGTTTTATCTCGTTATTAGGCCTACTCAGATGCGTCACGAAATGTCTCTCAAATGCCTCGATTTCAGTCATTTATGCCATCTCGTTTATATA
Organism: Priapulus caudatus; assembly: GCF_000485595.1. Taxonomy (NCBI): domain Eukaryota; kingdom Metazoa; phylum Priapulida; class Priapulimorpha; order Priapulimorphida; family Priapulidae; genus Priapulus; species Priapulus caudatus. Next base: position 1,077,640 of record NW_014577076.1, read on the forward strand.
TTACTAGCTGGGCTACCCGGCGATGCCCGGGATTTTTTGGGGGTTACTGCTTTTCTGCTATTTCATGCGTTTAGCTGGGCTACCCGGCGATGCCCGGGATTTTTTGGGGGTTACTGCTTTTCTGCTATTTCATGCGTTTTGTTCTATTGCTTGCGTTTCGGCATTTCATGCGATTGCCTGATTTTGAGCCTGACTATAGTTGAGCGCTATAGGATTGCAGTTCTAGGATTCATCTTGACTTTTCTGCTGCAGTGTATATAGTCGAGCGCTAGGATTGCTGTTATTGTTAACTTTTCTGCTGTGCTAGTATTTTTTTGGGGGAAATCTGGGCCAAATCCTATTTGACAACCCCAAGTTTAAAAACCCTAACCCTAACCCTAACCAAACTCACGACATGGGTGTGTAAACGCTACTTTTACCGAAATCTGTTGTTTGTTTTTTTGCCCTTAATTTGGCGTTTTTGTGCAAATTGTTTTTGGCTTAAAATGGTCGTCGCATCATGCTGACTGAGAATATACCTCACGGGTGACCTCTTACTGGTCTCAAGAAGACAGACAGACAGATAGATCCGGCGATTTATTGTAGGAGATAAATCGCAGTGGCTGGAGGTACGATAGCCGTCGGTCGTTCAAGCCCCTTTTTTTGCGGTAGGGTTAGGGTTAGGGTTAGGATTAGGGTTAGGGTTAGGTTTAGGGTTATGGTTAGGGTTAGGTTTAGGGTTAGGGTTAGGGTTAGGTTTAGGGTTAGGGTTAGGGTTCTAGCTCATCTAAACTCTCAAATCGTGAATTTATTTCACGAGGCGTTATTTCGAAATCAAGCGCCACCGCCGCCATCTTTGTCTCGTTAAGTATGAAAGCGAATGGACTCCCGTACCCGTAGCCTCGAGACATTAAGATACGGCTACCGTACCCGTAGCCACTGCCGAGATAAATACGAAAAACTCGAAAATACGAAGTACCTGAGTGCCTGCGAAAAAAATAAGCAGCAAGTTGAGCATTTATACCTTTCAGCAGTAGTCATGTACGACGCTTTTGTCTCTCCTTCGAAGCTAAATTTGTTTAAACTAACAAAAATAGTCGACAATACAGCTAGAAAAATAGCGGTCAAAATGCAAATTCAACATGCAGTTGATGGATGAGCAGTGAACGGCATATAGCGCCACCTCGCGGACATTTCTTAAAATAATAAACAATTTTAATTGGAATTTAAAACTTTTTTATTTTGTGTATATTTTTTTTTTTTTTTGGGACCTTGCCTTTAGGCATCTCGCGACATGCTGCATTAAGAACTATATATGGTTTTGGGGTGAGCTCATTACGGGGGGAAAAGATGTTCAGAGAAACAGACACCGCAAAACGGCTGCGCCCTTTATATAAGAGATATTGAGATAACATTGTGGAAATAACAGGAAATTGTTTGTAAAATAAAAAAATTGTTTCCTTAGAATATTTGTTTCTGATAAAACATGTATGTGTGTCATACATCATGCTGCTTTCTCTATAGAACTAATAACAACGACGGCGTTTATATCTCTTGAATGCGCGTACTTAAGGCGTAGACGAAAGTTTGATTAATGGAGCGCTCTCCATCAATAATATACGCTGCCACTGACCTCTTGTGCTAATAATAACAAAGTCAGTGATAGCGGTATATAGTTGATTTGTGTTGCGGGGGTTCGGTGTGACGACGTCCGAGGTCGCGAGCATTCTGTGCTGCTTCCTGTACTACGCCCTGCACCCCACACGCTAGATACAAGTCAACGCGAGTCATACGTAACGTGTCTCACTGGCGATACGTCCTCGCGTTATTACTTACCGACCGATTGCGTCGGTTTTTAAATCATGACGACGAATGCCGCTTGAATGCTTGCCAGGTCGTGTCAAGGCAACGTCTACCTCGTCGTTATGTACAAACAGCAATCAACGCTAGTGGCTGGAAGGAACAACCACGACGCGAGCGGCACACGCACCGTACCCTCTATACACTCCAGAGGCGTCTAGATCCCGGCTAAACCACTATGGCTACCGACAGTCCTGTGAGCGGGACACTGACACAGTGGACGTCGAGACGATACGGACGACGTCGCGTCGACCAACGGCCGGGCGAAACGGGCACCGGCTCGCGACCAAACAGTTACAAACTCGGAGAGCGGATAGCGGCATCGGAGTCAGTGAATGGCAACCCAGTCTACAACAGGCAACTGAGCGAGGGCGGAGGAGGCGACGGGGGAGGGTGACCACGGCTTCGCGCAACGGACGAGAATAAAGAAGAGAAACGCTGCCGAGTATTTCCTGCCAGTCCCGGCCCGCCTGAGCCGCTAATACCGACCGACAAGTAAGTAGGTGCGTGGCTCGGATGTTGAGGACTGAGGGCGACATCGGCGGTCGTTACCCACGGACCTATATTTGCACGTACGCCGCGCATCTAAAAACATGATTATTATATTATTGATGCGAGAAATATTTGCAGTGTCACTTCGCGGATGCAGATAACAGAGTCTCATCAATAACAATTCTTTATCAAGAAGTCCATCTCTTATCTGTTGGACTTCTGATGCTAACTGTCTGCACCCTACTGTGAACGCGATAGTTTAGAATGTCGTCACAGATTCATTCTGATCAGCATGAATTGAATCTGTGGATTGTGATTTGAAATCGTTGCTTCTAATATGTGCCCAGGTAACGGTTATGTTTACGCCTACTTCATGGAACAAAATCGCCGAGATGTAACGCACATAAACGCTTTAATATCAGCAATCACACCCATAAAACAAAAACAGTGCATATACACAAACACAAAGATGCACACGTACACGACGCGCGCAGCGCACGGGCACGCACGCATGCAGCACCGCACACTAGATGAAATGGAAGAGATCGAGGGGAGACAAGGGGAGCACGCAGTTCGTTGCTTTCGTGTTCAGTGGTGTGAGGTGAGACTGTGCAGTCACATTCCGTTATAGATGACAGAATCAACGAATGGGGTTCCCGATTGCAAATTAAAAATGATTGTTCGCCACAGTATTCACTGTTTTATCACCAGCTATTTGAAGTTTATACCAGCCGCGATTCTATTTCTGTAAATGGAATTAGAATCCCAGAACCGACCCCGCTAAATAAAAAAATGGTATAATTCATTATATATATATATATATGCCGCGTGTCGGTCAGGTGTATGTTAGTCAAGGTTCAACATGCAAATTTTGAAATTTCCGTGATATTCTTTAAAAATCTACTGCGTCGAGCATGATGAATGGTTAAAACAAGTATTTATTTTTTTAGGTAATCGCTGCGTAAATGTGTTATCGTTTCATCTCTCAGCCACCGCGAGATCAAGGTCTGGACAAGTGAAATAGGTGCAGTGATGGCGGGTAACTAGACGCATGCATGATATGTGGAATTTTATTGCACGTTGACAGGTCGCGCAACACCTACAGGGACGAAGACGAACGAGCCTCAGCAGATCCACTTCATACAGCCAAGGCAAAAGGACATGGCTGATAATCGCCGGATTTATAATTACATCACCGTCGCTGCTATTTCTAGCAGCGGTGTACATAGCAGGTAGCGTTTTACAGCGGTGTAACATAGCAAGGTAGGTTTAAACAGCGGTGTGACAATGGCAGGTAGGTTTACAGCGTTACATAGGGCAGGTACGGTTTACAGCGGTGTAACATAGCAGGTAGGTTACAGCGGTGTACATATGCAGGTAGGTTTACACGGTGTAACATAGCAGGTAGGTTTACAGCGGTGTACATAGCAGGTAGGTTTTACAGCGGTGTGCCGAGTGGCAGGTAGGTTTACAGCGGTGTACATAGCAGTAGGTTTACGGCGGTGTACATTAGCAGGTAGGTTTACAAGCGGTGTCCATAACGCAGGTAGGTTTACAGCGGTGTACATAGCAGCGTAGGTTTACAGCGGTGTACATGCAAGTAGGTTTTACAGCGGTGTAAATGGCAAGTAGGTTCACAGCGGTGTACATAGCAGGATAGGTTTACAGCGTGTACATAGGCAGGTAGGTTTACAGCGGTGTGCATAGCAGGTAGTTTACAGCGGTGTCATAGCAGTAGGTTTACAGCGGTGTGCATGGCAGTAGGTTTACAGCGGTTGTTCACAGGGCACTTCCTAAGATTTGTGTGACGCAATTTTCTTTGTTTATTGAAACTGGAAAGGTCAAAATACTGGTAATTAGGGCACCCAAACGGGAATCGGGATTGTTAGGAATTAAGTCCACGCACCATTACCACTATTATTACGGCTGTCCAACTGAACACTGGCTGGCCGCGTTTGTTCAACCTCCCTCAAACATTGACATTTTCCACTAACACCTCTAGTACTATAGTTGGTAACTACTCTACCTACGGTGGCAAATATTTCCTCGTCCCGTTCGCTATTTCTCTCTCTCTCTCTTCTCTCTCTGGTCGTCTCTCTCTCTCGCTCATCTCCTCATCTCTCGTCATCATCTCTCTCTCTCGTCTTCTCCTCTCGTCAGCTCCTCTTGCCGCTCCTAAAGCCCTCTTCCTCTCTCTCTCATTCCGTCTTCCGTCCTCGCGTCTGTCGTCTCGTCTGCCCATGCCTGCCTGCCTGCCTGCCTGCCTGCCTGGCTGCTACCTGCCTCCTACCGGCCTGTCTCCCTACCTGTATGTCTGTCTGTCCGTATCTGCGGTATATTAATATCATTCGAACCGCACCGTCCTCGTCTATCGCAATAGCTCCCGCTGCCACCCGCGTCCTTATCCACCCACACACACATTCCGCCTGCGTGCCCACGGTAGCACCTGCGCAAGAGCAGTACCTGCATGAGTTCGCGTGCTGTGCGTAGCCAGTAGCCATGCACAACACTGCCCACGCAGAGCAATGATCGCATTGTCAGGTGAGTAGTCATACATTGCGCGCCCTGTGGAACGACCCGCTGGCAGACGCGGCGCGTTCAGAGATGCAAGGTATATACCGCTGTTCAGCAGCTCTGACCTACATCAGCGACAAACAAGAACAGTCTAGCGTTACCTTCGAGCACGCTTTATCATACAAGTCACTAATGAAAGCGGGTTTGAAAGCGGCACACTAAATACCTGGGGGCGAAATCGGCGCTCCATAGCAGCCGCTATAAAGAAATTAGAATAAGAACCCATAAGAAATATCGACGGCGAACGTTAGCTCGCAACACATTTAAGAAAATCTTCTCATACATCAACAGAAAAAAATTCTATGAACCAGACAGCAGGCTATCATGTAGGAAGTCGTAATTAATCTAGTATGATGTGTTTTCTACGAAGATCGGAACCCATTTCAACCCTCTCGGTATAATGAACCTACTAACATTCTTCAGGTGTTCCATAATTGCATGGGCAGCCTGTTCCAGGAGTACCATTTATCTATATACGACGTCGGACACTTGTATTCTATAATTGCCGTCGGCATGGTACTCTGAACATGCTGCGCGATGGCAATTATGGAATACGTTTAGCAATCCCACGATAACTCTGAAAATTCGGCCCTTGTATCCCCGCAAGAAGCGGAGGTATGCTTGTAAGCGACGCGGCGAGTCCAGCTGCGACATTTTTAGGCGTTCAGGATGAGAACATCTTTGAGTCATCTGTTGAGAATAAGTAAAATAGGAGAGTTGAAATGACCCAGATTGACTGTTGCGCATTTTCCCAATCATTTTTCGCTTTACTGATTCTTGAAGGCAGGGTCTCGCACGCGCGTTATATATATATATAATATATAAATCGATCTATCATCTATCTCCTATCTCCCACGTTCTCTCTCGCTCTCTCTGTTCTG
>NW_014577076.1:1083450-1099100 GCF_000485595.1 Priapulus caudatus
GGATATGGCCAGTATTTGACATTTTCCGTGTCAGACCCGCGGCTCTTTCATCCGTGAATTACAGCCAGTCTCTGCAACACACACACGTCGCTTTGTCTTTCTCTAACATCCACCCCCACCCGACTACTCTCTCCCACTCTCGCTTCCGTTCTTGTTCGCTTTTCTGTTTTCCTCTTCCTTTCTTTTTTTTTGCTCTCTCTCTCTCTTTCATTTACTCTCTGTCTTATTCTCTCTCACTCTCTCACTCGTTTTCTTCTTCTTCTTCTTCGATTTCTTCTCGTATCTCTCTCTCTCGTCGTCTTCTTCTCGTCTCTCTCTCCACTTTTCCTATTCCTCTCTTTCTCTCTCTCTCTCTTCTCCGTCTCTCTCTCTCTCCTCTCTCTCTCATCTCTCGTCTCTCTCTCTCTCTCTCTCTCTCTCTCTCTCTTTCTCTCTCTCTCTGTCTGTCTGTCTTTCTGTCTGTCTGTCTCTGTTGTCACGAGTCTACAGCAGTGAGGTCGCGGGTGGGTAACGTACGGTTAGTGGCATGCAGGCAATGAACTCAGCGGAAAACATTAAGGTGAACCTACGCGCTAACCACGCACAGAACACATAAGTCGCGCACACTGGTCGCAATTGGGCCTGGGGATAGCAAGCGAAAGTGTACGCGTCCATCCGTGCACTTGGTCGCAGGCTCGTGATTAATCACTGATACTCTTGTAACGTAAACAGGGACGAACGACAACAGAAAATACTATTAACGAACATGGGACGTTGTCGGGGCACAAAGCTAAACGATGCAATTGGTAATCATCGGGTCAGACAGAAGAGTACTTACTGAGTTTTTCTATGGACTTGTCACGGGGGACTCTAGTCAGCATTCTTTATGCACCTTCACCCAACTTGCGGTGTTAATTTACTGGAGAGTGAGGGTGAAGGACAGGATGAGTACGAGGGTTGATGGTCAAAGGAAGGAAGAAGCGTAGCAATGCGGTTACTCCACCGATCCTACCAACGTGGAAACGGATTGACAACCTTAAAGAGTTGTATGTAGTCCTACACATTTACACGACAGTTTGTCAGCACGTGCATCACTATGGCGACAGTTGCTGTTGCTCACATTGTTGTTACCAATCATTACTGTTCACAAGGGCGACAATAGAAAAGGGGAATGGGCTACAGCCCCTACAGCCCCTTCCCCTCCGCCGGGAGAAAGGGCTACAGCCCCTTCTACATGCAGCTACAGCCCCTTCCCCTCCGCCGAGAGAATGGGCTACAGCCCCTTCCCCTCCGCCGGGAGAAAGTAATTTAAACTCGTCGGGAAATCCATGAGACATTTTGCTCTCGTTCTTTAGGCCTACCTGTAGCCCGGTGCTGTTCACAGTGACTTGCGAAAATAATTGACAAGATAAAAAGTTCAATTATCTGTACATCTGTTGTAATACAGTTTATCAATAGCTATAGATCAAGAAATTATTTTCGAGTAAAAACGCTAAAGATGAAGTTTGAATCTTTATAGCTTGAAAAAACCCCGATGTACTTGTTTTAGATTTGAGCTTTTGGCCCCCTTATACTCGAAATGTAGGTTTAGCCCTCGCCTGTCGGAGGCCTTATATATATACAGCCCCACACCGTCGAATACCTTTGCCACGCCTTCCACTCTCACACACACGCGCGCGCAGACCTTGCCTTTAGGCATCGCGACATGCTGATTAAGAATATATATGGTGTTGGGGGTGAGCTCTTACGGGGGGGGAAAAAGATAGTCAGAAAGACAGACACAAAAACAGGCTCGCCCTTTATATAAGAGATATTGAAGATAACATTGTGAAATAACAGGAAATTGTTGTAAAATAAAAAAATTGTTTCTTAGAATATTTGGTTTCTGATAAACATGTTATGTGTGTCATACATCATGCTGCTTTCTCTATAGAACTAATAACAACGACGGGCGTTATATCCTTGAATGCGTACTTAGGCGTAGACGAAGTTTGATTAATGTACGCGCTCCACAAAATATACGCCTGCCACTACCTCTTGTGCTAATAATAACAAATGTCACTATAGCGGTATATAGTTGATTTGTGTGTGTTCGGTGTGACAACGTCGAGGTCGCGAGCATTCTGTGCTCGCTTCCTGTACTATCCCTCACCCACACGCCTAGATACAAGTCAACGGAGTATACGTAACGTGTCTTCACTGGCGGACACGTCTCGCGTTATTACCTTACCGACCGATTGCGTCCGCGTTTTAAATCATGACGACGAATGCCGCTTGAATGCTTGCAGGTCGTGGTCAAGGCAACGTCTACCTCGTCGTTAGTACAAACAGCAATCAACGCTAGTGGCTCGAGGAACAACCACACGCGACGGCACACGGCACCGTACCCTCTATACACTCCAGAGCGTCTAGATCCCGGCTAAACCACTATGGCTACCGACAGTCCTGTGAGCGGGACACGTGACGACAGTGGATCGTCGGCAGACGATACGACGACGTCGCCGTCGGACAACGGCCGGGCGACGGGCACCGGCTCGCCGACAAACAGTACAAACTCGGAGACGGATAGCGGCATCGGAGTTACGGTGAATCGCAACCCAGTCTACAACAGCAACTGGAGCGAGGCGGAGGAGGCGACGGGGAGGGTGAACCACGGCTTCGCGACAACGGACGAGAATAAAGAAGAGAAACCTGCCGAGTATTTCCTGCCAGTCCCGCCCGCTGAGCCTATACCGACCGACAAGTAAGTAGGCCTGCGTGCTGCGGATGTTGAGGTACTGAAGGGCGACATTCGGCGGTCGTTACCACGGACCTATATTCGCACGTACCCGCGCATAAAAACATGATTATTATATTATTGATGCGAGAAATATTTGCAGTGTCACTTCGGATGCAGGATAACAGAAGCTCATCATAACAATTCTTTTATCAGAAGTCCATCTTCTTATCTGTTGGACTTCTGATGCTAACGTGTCTGCACGCCTACTGTGAACGCGATAGTTTAGAATGTCGTCACAGATTCATCTGATCACATGATTGAATCTGTGATTGTGATTGAATCGTTGCTTCTAATATGTGCAGGTAACGTGTTATGTTTACGCCTACTCATGAACAAAATCGCCGAGATGTAACCACATAAACGCTTTATACACAAATACACCCATAAACAAAAACATGCATATACACAAACACAAATGCACACGTACACACGCGCGCGCGCACGCACGCACGCATGCACACGCACACTAATGAGAATGGAAGAGATCGAGGGGGAGACAAGGGGTAGCCGCAGTTCGTTGCTCTTCGTGTGCAGTGGTGTGAGGTGAGACTGTGCAGTCAAATTCCGTTATAGATGACAGAATCTAACGATGGGGTTCCCATTGCAAATCAAAAATGATTGTTCGCCGTATTCACTGTTTTATCACCAGCTATTTGAAGTTTCTATACCACGCTGCGATTCTATTTCTGTTAAATGAATTAGAATGCCCCAGACCGACCCCGCCTAAAATAAATGTATTAATTCATTATATATATATATATATGCCCGTGTCGGTCAGGTGTATGGTTAGTCAGGTTTCCAACATGCAAATTTGAAATTTCCGTGATATTCTTAAAAAATTCTACTGCGTCGAACATGATGAATGTAAACAAGTATTTATTTTTTAGGTAATCGCTGCGTAAATGTGTTATCTTCATCTCTCACACGCGAGATCAAAGGTCGGACAAGTGAAATAGGTGAAGTGATGGCGGGTCAACTGAAGCATGCATGATATGTGGAATTTTATTGCACGTTGACAGGTCGCGAACCTACAGGGACGAAGACGACGAGCCTCACAAGATCCACTTCATACAGAAAGGAAAAAGGACATGGCTGATAATCGCCGGGATTATAATTATCATCACCGTCGCTCTATTTCTAGCAGCGGTGTACATAGCAGGTAGGTTTACAGCGGTGTACATAGCAGGTAGGTTTACAGCGGTGTACATAGCAGGTAGGTTTACAGCGGTGTACATAGCAGGTAGGTTTACAGCGTGTACATATGCAAGGTAGGTTTACAGCGGTGTAACATAGCAGGTAAGGTTTACAGCGGTGTACATAGCAGTCAGGTTTACCAGCGGTGTGCATGGGAAGGTAGGTTTAACAGCGGTGTACATAGCAGGTAGGTTTAGCAGCGGTGTACATAGCAGGTAGGATTTTACAGCGGTGTCCATAGCAGGATAAGGTTTACAGCGTGTACATAAGGCAGGTAGGTTTACAGGCGTGTACATGGCAAGTAGGTTTACACAGCGGTGTATATGGGCAAATAGTTACAGCGGTGTACATAGGCAGGTAGGTTTACAGCGGTGTACATTAGGCAAGGTTAGGTTTTACAAGCGGTGTGGCATTAGCAGGTAGGCTTTATGGCAGCGGTGTGCAATAGCAGGGGTAGGTTTAAGCAGCGGTGGTGGCATGGCAGGTAGGTTAGCAGCGGTTGTTGCCACAGCACTTCTAAGATTGTGTGACGGCAATTTTTCTTTGTTTTTATTGAAACTGTGAAAGGTAAATATTGTAAATTAGGCAACGGCCAACGGAAATCGGATTGTTAGGAATTAAAGTCCACGCACCATTACCCACATTTTACGGCTTCGTCCACGTGAACACTGCTGGCCTACTGTTTGTTCAACCTCCTCAACATTGACATTTCCACTACCACCTCTTAGTACTGATAGTCTGGTACCTACTCTACGCTACGGTGGCCAAATTATTCCTGCGTCCGTTCCCTATTTCTGCTCTCTCATCTCTATCTTCTCTCTCTCCCTCACGCTCTCTGAGCTCGTCTCCTCTCATATCTTCTCTCTCTCTCATCTCTCTCTCTCTTTCTCTCTCTCTCCGCGCCCCTCTCTTTGCCGCTCTAGCCCCTCTTGCCTCTCTCTCTCTCCGTCTCCGTCCTCCAGTCTGTCTGTCTGTCTGCCTGCCTGCCTGCACTGCCTGCCTGCCTGCCTGCGTGCCTACCCTGCCTGCCTACCGGCCTGTCTCCCATACCTGTATGTCTGTCTGTCCGTATCATCGTATATTATATCATTCGGAACGCACCGTCCTCCGTCTATCGCATAGCTATCCTGCCACCGCGCTCCTTATTCGCACCCACACACACACATTCCGCCTGCGTGGCAGCGGTACAACCCGCTGCGGTCAGAGCAGTAGCGCATGAGTTTGCGGCGGCTGTGCGTAGCCAGTAGCATGCCACAACCTGCCCACGCAGGCAATGCTCGCATTGTCCAGGTGAGTAGTCCATACATTGCCGCGCCCATGTGGAACGAACCGCTGGCAAGACGCCGCGTCAGAAGATGCAGCCTATATACGCTGTTCACAGCTCTGACCACATCAGCGACAACAAAGAAACAGTCTAGCTTACCTCGAGCACGCTTTATCATACAAGTCACTAGTGAAGCGTTTGAAAGCGGCAACACTAAATACCTGTGCGAATATCGGCGCTCAGCATAGCACCGCTATACAGAAATTCAGAAATAAAAACCCGAGTATCCCTAAGAAAATAATGAGCGGCGAACGTTTCGCTCGCACAAGCATTTCAAGAAATTACTCTCTCATACATCATACAGAAAAAATTCTATGAAACCAGAACAGGCAGGCTATCATGTAGGAAGTCGTATATTAATCTAGTATATGTGTTTTCTAGAAGATCGAACAACATTTCAACCCTCTCAAGATAATGACCTACCCTAAGCATTCTTATGGTGTTCCATAATTGGCCATGTGCGCAGCCTGTTCCAGAGTACCATTTTATCTATATACGACGTCGGACACGTTGTATTCTATATGCGTCGCATGGTACTCTGAACAATGCTGGCGGCGATGGCAAATTCATGGAATAACGTTACAATCCCGAGTAACTTGAAAAATTCGGCCCTTTGTATCCGCCGGCAGAAGGAGGAGGTATGCTTGTAAGCTGACGCCGGCGAGGTCGCAGCTGCACATTTTAGCGGTTCTACGATGAGAATCTTTGAAGTCAATCTGGTGAGAATAAGTAAAATAGAGAGTTTGAAATGACCATGATTTGCTGTCTGCGCGATTCCCAATGCATTTTCGCTTTACTGATTCTTGAACAGGGTCTCGCACGCGCGTTATATATATATATAATAGTATATATATCGATCTATCAATCTATCTTATCATCCCACTTCTCTCTCGCTCCTCTCTGTTTCTTGTCTTAGTCTCTATCACTCTCTCCTGCTCTCTCTCTGCTCTCTCGTCGTCTCTCTCTCCTCTCTCTCTCAGTCTCCTCTTCTCATATCACTCTCTCTCTCTCTCTCTCTCTCTCTCTCTCTCTCTCTTTCTCTCTCTCTCTTTCTCTGACTCTCTATTTCTCAGAAGCTCCTTCCACAAACTGACATGTTAACCATTCTATATCTTTACTGTACTACTCGGCAATTTTATTTTCGTGTCAAACAGCTTTAATCATCAGGATTATAGCCAGTATCTGCAATCGCACAGATCGCTCAGACGTTTTTTTCCGTTAATATATATATATATATATATATTATATATCACTGCTACTGCCACATGCTACCATTCGACTTATCTTCAGAGTGTCACTCTGCCAGTATTTGACATTTTTCGTGTCAGACCGGCTCTTTCATCGTGAATTACAGCCAGTCTCTGCAATCACACACACGTCGCTTGTCTTTCTCTAACATCCACCGCCCCCACGCGACTACTCTGCTCGCCACTCCTCCGCTTCCGTTCTTGTTCGCATTTTCTGTTTCCTCTCCTTTCTTTTTTTGCTCTCTCTCTCTCTTCATTGTACTCTCTGTCTTATTCTCCTCTCACCTCTCTCACTCGTTTTCTTCTTCTTCTTCTTCGATTTCTTCTCGTATCTCTCTCTCTCGTCGTCTTCTTCTCGTCTCTCTCTCCTTTTCTATTCTCTCTCTTTCTCTCTCTCTCTCTCTCTCTCTCTCTCTCTCTCTCTCTCTCTCTTCTCTCTCTCTCCTCTCTCTCCTTCGTCTCTCTCTCTCTTTCTCTCTTCTCTCTGTCTGTCCTGTCTTCTGTCTGTCTGTCTCTGTTTGTCAACGGTCTACAGCAGTGAGGTCGCGGGTGGGTAACGAGTACGTTAGTCGGCATGCAGGCAATGAACTCAGCGGAAAACATTAAGGTGAACCTACGCGCTAACCACGCACAGAACACATAAGTCGCGCAACACTGGTCGCAATTGGGCCTGGGGATAGCAAGCGAAAGGTGTACGCGTCCATACCGTGCACTTGGTCGCAGCTCGTGATTAATCACTGATACTCTTGTAACGTAAACAGGGACGAACGACACAGAAAAATACTATTAACGAAGCATGGGACGTTGTCGGGCACAAAGCTAAACGATGCAATTGGTAATCATCGGGTCAGACAGAAGAGTACTTACTGAGTTTTTCTATGGACTTGTCACGGGGGACTCTAGTTAGGCTCGTAGGGTCTATGTCCCCCTGACCTCTGTTTGACCTCGCTCGTTTAGCTATTTCTGACTAACCTAACCCTAACCTAATCCTAACCCTAACCCTAACCCTAACTTATATATATTATAATATTATATATATATATATATTAGTCAGAAATAGCTAAACGAGCGAGGTCAAACAGAGGTCAAGGGGACATAGACCTTATCTGCTCTAGTTAGCATTCTTTACGCACCTTCACCCAACTGCGTGTTAATTTACTGGAGAGTGAGGGTGAAGGACAGGATGAGTACGAGGTTGATGGTCAAAGGAAGGAAGAAGCGTAAGCAATGCGGTTACTCCCACCGATCCTACCGAACGTGGAAACGGATTGACAACCTTAAAGAGTTGTATGTAGTCCTACACATTTACACGACAGTTTGTCAGCACGTGCATCACTATGGCGACAGTTGCTTGTTGCTCACATTGTTGTTACCAATCATTACTGTTCACAAGGGCGACAATAGAAAAGGGGAATGGGCTACAGCCCCTACAGCCCCTTCCCCCGCGCGGGAGAAAGGCTACAGGCCCCTTCTACATGCAGCTACAGCCCCTCCCCCTCCGCGAGAGAATGGGCTACAGCCCCTTCCCCTCCGCCGGGAGAAAGTAATTTAAACTCGTCGGGAAATCCATGAGACATTTTGCTCTCGTTCTTTGGCCTACCTGTAGCCGCGTGCTGTTCACAGTGACTTGCGAAAATAATTGACAAGATAAAAAGTTCAATTATCTGTACATCTGTTGTAAATACAGTTTATCAATAGCTATAGATCAAGAAATTATTTTCGAGTAAAAACGCTAAAGATGAAGTTTGAATCTTTATAGCTTGAAAAACCCGATGTACTTGTTTTAGATTTGAGCTTTTGGCCCCCTTATACTCGAATGTAGGTTTAGCCCTCGCGCTGTCGGAGGCCTTATATATATACAGCCCACACCGTCGAATACCTTTGCCACCTTCCCTCTCACAGCACACGCGCTTGCCGCGCACCCCGCGCGCGACACACACCCACACACACACACACACACACACCACACACACCACAACACACACACACACACACGCCCAGCACACACACACGTACACGCGCGCACACCACACACACACACACACACACACACACACACACACACACACACCACACACACACACACACACACAACACACACCACACACAACACACACACACATACACACACACACACAACACACACAACACACAGCACACACACACACACACACACACACACACACACGACACACACACACACACACACACACACACACACCATCGGGGACCTTAGCTTCCCTGTCAAGGACCTTAGCCCCTGTTTTAGGCAATCGCTGGTGTCACACCGCATTAGTGAGATCTTTGGCCAACACCCGGAAGGGAAATTATCACGAACCGGGAATGGTGTGTAACTTTGCTTCGCTTCAAAGGCGAACAGCATACAGGCGCAGTAGTAGCAGGAAATCGCGCGTTGTCGAGCGTTGTTTGTCTAAACTTCAGCACCGAATCTGGTGCAGGAATATAGACAAACCCTGGTCACCTAGCTGCGTCCAGCGGTGTTTCTCAGCGGTGACTCTCTGTACGGAAATACAGTAGCAATAATATGATGCATTCTTACTATATATTTTCTTTCTTTACTTTAGTTGCCACGTATAGTAAAATCACGCCCGCAATCTTAATATGGAAGAGGGCTTTGACCTTTAATATCACCCTAGGCCTAGTGCCTTAATATTTAGAATACAGGTTTCTGAGATACTTTATGAGCGTGAGCTTTTCTTATATCATATCCTGCTTTGTATCCTTACTGAGAGATTACCCACGATTTCTTATTCGTTGATTCTGTCCTTCTACTCCGCTGCACGCTACGTTATACTACTTGTGTAAGTCTATGGTGTTACTCCTGGTGTTACTCCTGTACAATGTACAGCAGCGCATTTATATTTTTAACGGATATTTATTTCCAAAGAATTGCCAATGCTACGATCCGTGTTTATGGCCCTGTGTTTATGCCGTGTTTAGGCCTAGCGTGTTAGGTGTTTGCGTCCTAGACGTACGTCCACCGTGTATGACAATGCAAACGCAATGTCGGAAGAAATTAAAACATTACATCCGAGAATTTACGATCCGGACATTACATTAGAGAAATTACATCCGTCCTCTGCATTCGATATCGCAAGGGTCATACATTTGCATTGTCATACGCGGTGTGTTTTGGACGTAGGTCTAGGACGCATCGTGTAAATAGGCCTTAACACCAATGTGCAGTCCTTATTGCTGCGGGTATGCCTTATATCTGACACCTGCGTGACTCCGAACCTACGCATGAATGACTCAAGCGTTAATTTATAAGAACTCTATCTCAGTTCTCGCAGATGTTTGCGCGCGCCGTTTATAGCTTAGTAGATGCAATACGCACACGGGAGAGTCATGGTCAGCTACGTGCTCTGCCCGAGACACGGATGGGCAAATATCTTGGTGTTTAAATTTCCAAGCATGGTGTGTTGTGTGGGCAATATGGTAAGCCGACGCAAGTACATGGCTATGTTGGATTGTCCCGCGTACCCGCTAGGATCTAGATGCGAGAAAATAATCGTGACTCTTCCCAAGAAGTTGATTAAAGCACCCTATACGCAAATATAGTACTACACATGTACAGTACTATATTAATACATACACGTTGTGTCGTGGCTTTGCCTTTAAATAAACTTTAACTCTTTCATCCGATTTTACTGGTCACTGCCTTATAAGAGATATTTAGAAATTACTGTAATTCTTAACTGTTGTTTAGCAAATGATAACGCCCGAGTAAATTGCATATGTATGACGAAGCCAATAAATTAAGGTTTGATTTGAAAAAAGTCAAAGGTGTATTCCACGCGCTATAAATTATATCACATATGGCTACGACTATGATCACATCAAGCGTTGCCATATGAAATGTATACGAAAACAATAACAGTAAACGGGAGCAGTAACATTTTCAATATACAGTTTACACGATGATAATGACGTCATTGTGCGAGAGTATTCACAAACAATGCTTTCCGCGGATTGTTTATAAATTGATAGCGGGGCACGGACCGCTGCTGAGATGAGCGCACTTGCCATGTACATGGCGGTTAGCACCAATCTCTCACCGATGATCATTATGAAAGCATTCACTCTCACCTAATCGATTGTGTTTTTTTTTATTTGCAGCCGGGTTGATCAATGGCAAGGAACATTACTCAGCCGCGTCCAGGCAACAGGACCCAAGGGCAGGTACACATGAAAATTTGATTAAAGTTTCTGAATCAAGTAAAAATGACTCGTTAATTACCGCGCCGTGATTTACCCACTGCCTGCAACACGCCCCCCCCCCCCCGCGCGTGCATCTTGCTGAACTTGTTTTCATTATCAAAGTCACGTTGACAACATAAAACGGCAGCTTTATAGACATGAAGGCGGGTGGGCACGACCCCAACGTAATCTCACGCTTCAAGCAAAGAAAACCATGTTATTTTAACACGCTTTGAGCAAAGAAGTTTTAGTGGATACCAAGACAACCCTCTCTCTAAGCACGAGAACTGTCAAAATTCTATCAGTTTTCCATGCTGTCAGCGTTAAGCGTAGACATTCTAGTAGATTCAATCACAAAACGCTGCAAGCAAGAGAATGTCCATTTATTCTGCACTATAGCTCGTAGCTGGAGGCCACCGCGCCGAATGCGCACCGTGTGCGGGGTCTATGAGTATATAAGCATTCTGCCAAGCTCACCACTAGCTGAAGGAAAACTAGTATAGCTAGCGCGTGGCATGCGGATAATTTCTCAGCAAGGAATGCCCGCCACGGCGTCTGGACGGACAGACGACCACGTTGGTGCCGTATTGCCACATACTATAGTAATTATAAACCCGTAATGACCAGATGAACCGGTTCCCTTAATAAACACGTTACTATTAAAATTTTGATGCAGGCAAAGCCTTCATGCTTGCTCGTGTGCGCATACACATCGGTTAGGAATGTCGATGATGGCTGGCGCAGAATGCTAATGCTCAACCAATGGAGATTACCCTAAATCCGAGAAAATGGTTCATTGTTCAGAAGCGCGAATAACGTCTGTTGCGAGATTGTAGATCTTGTACTGTCAGTTGGTTTGCTTTTTTGACTGGGTTAGAAACACATAAGCCAACCCATGCTGTACAATATAAGCTCTCCCCGGAATGCATCGTTTTGATACAGTTATAGCATAGTTAGCAACACGTGGCCCAGATCTTATATATGCGCGTAGACGTTGTACAGACACATGCAGGTATCGTCGCCCGCATGAAGCACCGAGTTACCGCTATAAAATTATATCTGCATTCAATTCCGTAGAATATACAAAAGCAACTCTGCGTATTATTTGAGCGATATCGCAGTTATAGTATGTAGCAGATTCAGCATAGCATCCTTATAGGATAGCATAGCAGCATAGCAGACTATAGGATGTGTGTGTATGTGTGTGTATACCCGGCTGTCATCACTAATTTACAGAGGATGTGATAGTAGGCGACATAACGATAGTAAATCGAGAATTCATCAAGAACTACGAAGATCCAACGTCAAACGACTACAAACAACTGAAAAAGGAAGTTGAAAACGAGGTGAGTTATCAAAATCATTAAAGCGTTTTTTTACAACCAATTCAGGCTGTGCAAAATAATAATGTCACCATTATGCATTGATAATATATATAATCTCTCTCTCTCGCTCTCTTTGCCGCTCTAGCCCTCTTCCTCTCTCTCTCTCCGTCTCCGTCCTCGTCTGTCTGTCTGTCTGCCTGCCTGCCTGCCTGCCTGCCTGCCTGCCTGCGTGCCTACCTGCCTGCCTACCGGCCTGTCTCCCTACCTGTATGTCTGTCTGTCCGTATCTCGTATATTATATCATTCGGAACCACCGTCCTCGTCTATCGCAATAGCTCGCTGCCACCGCGTCCTTATCCACCCACACACACATTCCGCCTGCGTGCACGGTAGCACCTGCGGCAGAGCAGTAGCTGGCATGAGTTGGCGCGTGCTGTGCGTAGCCAGTAGCATGCACAACCTGCCCACGCAGGCAATGCTCGCATTGTCAGGTGAGTAGTCATACATTGCCGCGCCCTGTGGAACGACCGCTGGCAGACGCGCGTTCAGAGATGCAGCTATATACGCTGTTCACAGCTCTGACCTACATCAGCGACAACAAAGAACAGTCTAGCTTACCTTCGAGCGCGCTAAGCACTGAGCACGCTTTATCATACAAGTCACTAGTGAAAGCGGTTTGAAAGCGGCAACACTAAATACCTGTGCGAATATCGGCGCTCCATAGCACCGCTATAAGAAATTAGAATAAGAACCCATAAGAAATAATGACGGCGAACGTTAGCTCGCAACAACATTTAAGAAAATATCTTCTCATACATCAACAGAAAAAATTCTATGAAACCAGACAGCAGGCTATCATGTAGGAAGTCGTATATTAATCTAGTATGATGTGTTTTCTAGAAGATCGAACCCATTTCAACCCTCTCGTATAATGACCTACCTAACATTCTTATGGTGTTCCATAATTGCCATGGCGCAGCCTGTTCCAGAGTACCATTTATCTATATACGACGTCGGACACTTGTATTCTATAATTGCCGTCGCATGGTACTCTGAACATGCTGCGCGATGGCAATTATGGAATACGTTACAATCCCGAGTAACTTGAAAATTCGGCCCTTTGTATCCCCGGCAAGAAGAGGAGGTATGCTTGTAAGCTGACCCGGCGAGGTCCAGCTGCACATTTTAGCGTTCTAGATGAGAATCTTTGAGTCATCTGGTGAGAATAAGTAAAATAGAGAGTTGAAATGACCATGATTGACTGTTGCGCGATTCCCAATCATTTTCCTTTACTGATTCTTGAACAGGGTCTCGCACGCGCGTTATATATATATACCGGTATATAATATATATATATCGATCTATCAATCTATCTCTATCTCCCACTTCTCTCTCGCTCTCTCTGTTTCTGTCTTTATGTCTCTATCATTCTCTCGCTCTCTCTCTCTCTCTCTCTCTCATCTCTCTCTCACTCTCATCTCTCTCTCTCCTCTTCTCTCTCCCTTTCTCTCTCCCTCTTCTCTGACCTCTCTAATTTCTCGGGAGAGCTCCTTCCACAAAGATCCATTGTAACCATTCCTATATTCTTTACTTGTAGCTATCTTCGGCAATTTATTCGCTGTCAACCAGAAAAAAAATACATCAAGGAATTATACGCAGCTAATCGCACACAATCGGCAACGATTCGCGGTCCCAAGCGAACCGTTATATTCTTTCAGCCTGTTAATATATATAGTATTACTATAATAGTTAAATATCGACTGCCTACTGCGCCACATGTCTACCATTCGACTTATCTTCAGAGTGTCACTCTGCCAGTATTCGTGAACATTTTTCGTGTCAGGAGCCGGCTCTTTCATCGTGGAAATTACAGCCAGCTTCTGGCAAATCACAACCTCGCTTTGCTCTTTCTCATAACATCCACACGGCGCCGCAGCTTCGACTACTGACTCCTGCCCACTCTCCGCATTCCGTTTGCGGTTGTTCGCATTTTCTGTTTTCTGCTCTTGCCTTTCGTTGGTTTTGCTGCTCGTCGTCGGTCGTCTTGGCATTTACCTCTGCGTGTTCTTAAGTCTCCCGTCTCACATCTCGTCACGGAGCGTTTTCTTCTCTTCTTTCTTCGATTGTCTCTCGTATCTCGTATCTCTCGTCTTCTTCGTTCTCGTCTCTTCTCTCCCCCCTTTTGTTGTTGTTTGGTTTCTGAAGTTTCTCGTCTATCTTCTCTCGTCGTGTCTCGTCGAAGTCTGGTCTCTATCAGCTCTCATCTCATCTCTCAGCATCTCTTTCCGTCGTCTCGGATCTCTTCTCTCGATTCATCTCTCTCTCTATTTCTCTCTCTCTCTGTCTGTCTGTCTTCTCTGTCTGTCTGTCTTCTGTTGTCCACGAGTCTACAGCAGTGAGGTGCGCGGGTGGTAACGTACGGTTTAGTGGCATGCAGGCAATGACTCACGCCGAAAATAATCTTAAGGTGAACCTACGCTGCGTATACACCATCGTCCTACGACCGTGTCGCCCACAAAGAACCTATAAGTCGCGTGCACACTGGGTCGAATGGGCCTCGGGATTAGCAAGCGCAAAGTGTACGCGTCTCATCCGTTGCGGCGCTGCCGTTGGGCTCGCGACGGCGCTCGCTGATTAAGTTTGCACGATGACTCATTGTAACGTCAAACAGGGACGAACGACAAATAACAAAATAAGACTAATTGAACGGAACGATGGGGACGTTTCCGGGGGCAACAAAGCTAAACGGCAAATGGGGTAATGGCATTCGTTGGGTCAGGACAGCAGATATTGTACTGATTACTTACTATTATGAGAGATTTCTTCTGTAATGGACTCTTGTCACGGTGGCACCTCTAGGTTAGCCGCTCGTAGTCTATGTCCCCCGCCCCTGACCCCCATTTGCCGTCTTGTTTTGACCTAGCCTCCGTTTAGGCTATGTCTGACTAAACCCTAACGCTAACTCTCTAATCCTAAACCTAACCTAACTCCCTAAAAGCAACCCTATATATTAGTATATTATTAATATAAATATATAATATTAGGTCAGAAATAGCTAAACCGAGCCGGAGGTCAATACAGAGGTCACGGACATACCTATCTGCGCTAGCTTACATTTCTTCTACGCAGACCGTTCACAATGCCAACTGCGCGTGTTAAATTGTACTGGAAGAGCTGAGGGTGAAGGGACAGGATGAGTACGACGAGGGTTGCATGGAAAGGAATGGAAGAAGCGTAGCAATAGCGGTTTCCTTTAACTCCTCCAGACTTTACGGCGAACTCCACGGTCTACCAACGTGGAAACGGATTTGACTCAACCTAAACGATTGTACTGTATCCTATCAACATTTAGCACGAACAGTTCGTCACACGTGGCATTTCATAGGCGACAGTTGGCTGTTGCTTCACATTGTTGTGTTGACTCGTGGCCAATCCAGGTACTGTTTGTCAGCCAAGGGGCGACATTTTTTTTTTATGTTAGTATAAAGGGAATGGGCTATCAGCCCCTATCAGCCCCTTCCCCTCCGCCGGCCAGGAGAAGGCTAACAGCCCCCGTTCTACTGGCACGGCTACAGCCCTTC
>NW_014577076.1:1099125-1114125 GCF_000485595.1 Priapulus caudatus
TCTCTGTTTGTCACGAGTCTGACAGCAGTGAGGTCGCGTGTGGGGTAACGTACGCGTTGTGCAGCAGGCAATGAACTCAGCGGAAAACATTAAGGGAACCTAACGGCGCTAACCACGCACAGAACACATAAGTCGCGCACACCTGGTCGCTATTGGGCCTGGGGATAACAAAGCGAAAGTGGTACGCGTACCATCCGTGCACTTGCGTCGCAGCATCGTGATTAATCACTGATACTCTGGTAAAACGTAAACACGGCGCGAATCGACAACAATAAATACTATTAACGAACATGGGAACGTTGTCGCGGCACCAGGTAAGCTATACACGATGCAATTGGTAATCATCGGTCAGACAGAAGAGTACTTACTGAGTTTTTCTATGGGACTTGTCACGGGGGGACTCAGTTTAGGCTCGTAGGGTCTATGTCCCCCTGACCTCTGTTTTGACGCTCGCTCGTTAGGCTAATTTCTGAGCTAACCTAACCCTAACCTAATCGCTAACCCTAACCCGTAACCCTAACGGGCCTATATATATTATATATTATATATACTATATTATTAGTCCAGAAATAGCTTAAACGAGCGAGGCTCAAACAGAGGTCAAGTGGGACATAGACCTTATCTGCTCTATTAGCATGTCATTTACGCACCTTCACCCAACTGTGCGTGGTGAAATTTACTGAGAGTGAGGTGAAGGACAGGATCGATACGAGGGTTGATGGTTCAAAGGAAGGAAGAAGCGTAAGCAATTGCGGTTACTCCACACCGATCCTACCAACGTGAAAGCGGATTGACACACCTTAAAGAGTTGTATGTAGCTCCTACACATTTACACGCGACAGTTTGTCAGCACGTGCATCACTATTGGCGACCAGTTGCGTTGCTCACATTGTTGTTCCAATCATTACTGTTCACAAGGGCGACAATAGAAAAGGGGAAGGGCTACAGCCCCTACAGCCCCTCTCCCTCCGCCGGGAGAAAGCGGCTACCACGCCCCTCTACATGCAAGCTACAGCCCTTCCTCTCGCGCTCGAGAGAATCGGGCTAACAGCCACTATCCGCGCTCGCGCCGGGAGAACAGTAATTTAAACGTCGGTCGGGAAATCCATGAGGACATTTGCATCTGGTGTTTCTGTAGCCTACCTGTAGGCCCGCGTGCTGTTCACATTGTGTGGCTGAAAATAACTCTGCACAAGATAAAAAGATTCAATTATCTGTCACATCTGTGCTGTCAATCCCACAGTTATTATCATAGCTATAATCAAGAATCATGTATGCCTTTCGAGTAAAAAACGCTAAAATGAATTTTAATCTCTTATAGCCTGAAAAAAACCCCAGATGTACTTTGTTTTAGATTGTAGCTTTTGGCCCCCTTTACTCGAAATGTAGAGGTTTAGCGCCCCCGCTCTGTCGTGCGGCCTTATATATATACAGCCCCACACTCGTCGAATACCTTTGCCACGCCTTCCACTCTCACACACACGCTGCGCGCGCCACACACACACACACACACACACCACACAACACGACACACACACACACAGCACACACACACACACACGAACTGCCGACCGCACACACTCACACGTACACGCGCGCACACACACAACACACACACACACACACACACAGCACACACACACACAGCACACACACACACACACACACACCAGGCAACACACACACACACACACACACACACACATACAGCACACACACACACAGCAACACACACACACAACACACACACACACACAACACACAGCACACCACACACACCACACACACACACACACATCGGGGAGCCGTTAAGCTTCCGCTGTCAAAGGACCTTAGCCCCTGTTTTAGGGCAATCGCTGGTGTCACACAGCCCCATTACGTTGAAGATCTTTGGCCAAACACCCGGAAGGGAAATATTTCACGAACCCGGGAATGGTGGTGTAAACTTTGCTTCGCTTCAAAGGCGAACAGCATACGAGGCGCAGTAGAGCAGGAAATCGCCGCCGTTGGTCGACGTTTGTTTGTCTAAAACTTCTAGCACGCAATCTGGTTGGGCGGAATATAGGAAACCCTGGTCACCTCGCTGCGTCCAGGCGGTGTTTCTCACGGTGACCTCTGTACGGAAATACAGTAGCCAATATATGTATGCATTCTTACATATATTTCTTTCTTTAACTTTAGTTTGGCCACGTATAGTAAAATCACAGAGCCCGAATCTTAATATGGAAGAGGGCTTATGGACTTTAAATATCACCTAGACCTGTAGTGCCATTAATTATTTAGGAATCAGGTTTCTAGATACTTTATGAGCGTTGAGCTTTGCTTATACATATCCTGCTTTGTATCCTTAACTGAGAGATTGCCCACGATTTCTATTCGTTGATTCTGTCCTTCTACTATACCGCCTGCGCATCCTACGTTATAACTACTTTGTGTAAGTCTATGGTTGTTACTCTGGTGTTTACTCCTGTACAAATGTACAGCAGCGCATTTTATATTTTTAAGCGGATATTTATTTCCAAAGAATTTGCCAATGCTTACGATCGTCGTGTTTATGGCCCGTCTGCTGTTTATGCCGTGTTTTAGGCCTAGCGCTGTTATGGGTTGTTTGCGTCCTAGACGTCGTCCACCGTGTATGACTAATGCAAAACGCAAATGTCGAAGAAATCCTTAGAACATTTACACACGAGATTTTCAAAAACGATCCGGACATTTACTTAAGAGAAATTACATCCGTCCTCTGCCATTTCGATATCGCAAGGGTCATACATTTGCATTGTTCATACGCGGTGTGTTTTGGACGTAGGTTCTAAGACGCATCGTGGTAAATAGGCCTTAAACGACAATGTGCAGTCCATTATTTGCTGCGGGTATGCCTTTATATCTGACACCTGCGTGACTCCGAAACCTACGCATGAATGACTCAAGCGTTAAGTTATTAAGAACTCTATCTCAGTTCCTCGCAGATGTTTGCGCGCGCCGTTTATAGCCTTAGTAGATGCTACCGCACACACGGGAGAGTCATGGTCAGCTACGTGCTGCTTGCCGGAGACACCGAGGTGGGCAAATATCTTGGTGTTTAATTTCCCAAGCATGGTGTGTCTGTGTGGGCATATATGGTTAAGCCGCGCAAGTACATGGCTTGAGTTGATTGTCCGCGCTTACGCCGCTATGGATTCTAGAATGCGAGAAAATAACTCGTGACTCTTCCAAGAAGTGATTAAAGCACCCATACGCTAATATAGTACTACAATGTACGAGTCTATATTAATCACATGACACGTTGTGTCGTGGCTGTTTGCATTTAAATAAAACTTCAAACTCTTTCATCCGATTTTACGTGAGTCAGCTGCCTTATAAGAGATATTTAGAAATTTTACTGTAATTCTACTGTTGTTTAGCAAATTGATACGCCCGGTAATTTGATATGTATGACGAAGCCAATAAATTAAGGTTTTGAAATTTGAAAAAAAGTACCAAAGGTGTATTTCCACGCTATTAAATTATATCACATATGGCTTACGACTATGATCACATCAAGCGTGTGGCGCAGTATGAAATGTAATACGAAAAATTAACAGTAAACGGGAGGCAGTAACATTTTTCATAATAAGGTTTACACGGATGATAATGACGTCATTGTGCGAGAGTCATTCACAAACAATGCGCTTTCCGGGAATTGTTTATTAAATTGAGTAGCGGGGCACGGACGCGCTCGAGATGAGCGCACAGTTGCACATGTACATGGCGGTTAGCACACCATATCTCTCACCGATGATCATATGGAAAGCATTCACTTCTGCACCTAATCGGATTGTGTTTTTTTTTATTTGCAGCCGGGTTGATCAATGCAAGGAACATTAACTCAGCCGCGTCCAGGAACAGGACCCAAGTGGCAGTGTACACATGAAAAATTTGATTAAATGTTTCTGAGAGTCAAGTAAAAATTGACTCGTTAATTACCGCGGCCGTTGATGGTTCTCCCACTGCCTCACACCGGAGTGCCCAGAGTAGAACTTTTGCGATACGCCGCCCCTCCCCCCCCGCGCATTGTTGGCTGCGGGGCAATCTTGCTGCAACGCTTGTGTTTGTCAGTTTAATCTTGAAGGAGTCACTGGGTCACGTATAGGGTACACGGCGGTAATGCTTTTTATTTCATGCGTGGTGCCATACGGCACGTATAGGGGAGTCGCTAAGGGTGGGCACGACCCCACGTAATCGTCACGCTCAGTCAAGCAAAGAAAAACCATGTTATTTTTAACACTGGCTTTGAGGCATAGAAGTTTTAGTCGGATACCTTAAGAACTGACCAAGCGCCTCTCTCTCGGTCAGCAGGCACGGAGACTCGGTCAAAATTCTATTCAGTTTCCATGCTGTCAGCGTTAAGGCCGTTAAGATATTCTAGTAGGAATCAAAAATCACAAAACGCGCTGCCCGACTAGGCTTCCTGCAAGCAACTCATGAGAATGTCCATTTATTCTGCCACTATAGCTATCGTAGGCTGGGAGGCACCAAAGTGGCCCTGCAGAACATGCGTACACGAGTCCGATGCGCAGCGTGAATGCAGGTTAAGTATATAAGCTCTGCCAAGCTCACGCACTAGCTGAAGGATAAACTAGTATAGCTAGCGCGTTTGCATGCGGATATTCCAGCAAGGAATGCCCGCCACGGCGGTCTGGACCGACAGACGACCACGTTGGTTGCCGTATTAGCACATACTATAAGTAATTATAACCGCCGTAAGGACCAGAGAGCCGGATTCCTTAAGTAAACACGTTTATATTAAAAATTTTGATGCAGGCAAATAGCCTTCATGCTCTGCCTCCGTGTGCGCATACCATCGGTTAGGATATGTCGATGATGCTGGGCAGACGCAGAATGCTAATGCTCAACAATGGAGAGTTAGCCTAATCCGAGAAATGGTTCAATTGCTTCAGGAACGGCAATAACGTCTGTTGCGAGATTGTAGATCTCTGTTACTGTCAGCTTGGTTTGCTTTTTGACTGGGTAGAAACACATAAGCGCCAAACCCATGGTGTACACATATTATAAGCTGCTCGCCGCGAATGGCAATCGTTTTGATAGCAGTTATAGCATAGTAGCAGCACAGTGGCCCAGATTTATATTGCGCGTAGACGTTGGTACAGACACATCGCAGGTATCGTCGCCCGCATGAAGCACGAGTTACCGCTATTAAAATTAATATCTGCCATTCAATTCCGAGAATATACAAAATGCAACTCTGCGTATTATTGAGCGATATCGGCAGTAGTATAGTATGTAGGCAGATTCAGCATAAGCATCCTTATAGGATAGCATAGCCAGCCATAGCAGACTATAGGATGTGTGATGTCTGTGTGTGATACCCGGCTGTCATCACTAATTTCACAGAGGATGGTGATAGTAGGCCGAGCATAAACGATAGTTAATCCGAGAATTCATCAAGAACCTATCGAAGATCCAACGTCAAACGACTACAACAACTGAAAAGGAAGTGATAAACGAGGGAGTTATCAAAAATCATTAAAGCGTTTTTTTTACAACGCAATTCAGGCTGTGCACAATAATACATGTCACCATTATTGCATTGATAATATATATTATAATATATATATATATATATATATATATATATATATATATATAGCGAGAGAGAGAGAAAGAGAGAGAGAGGGTCTATTTATAGCTCTATAGCACACACTATTTTGTAATTAATAGTTATTGGCATGAAATGTGCCTCTCACCGCTTAGTTGCGTTAATTAGACCCTGCATGATCACCCGAATTCAAGAATCGTTTTTCATTCCTCAGGTTTACGAAGTTCTTCAACACAGCCCTAATATCGCAGATGACATCCGTAAAGTCCACGTACTACATTTCAGGTATCATTAATAGCAAATCGCGATTATGTGGCGGGAGCACAGCCTGAATCATACAGACAACAGGTCTGTATGCATCGCAATGCAGTGTGCTGGCAATAAGTCTAAATATTTTGTCTAAATAAATAATGTCATCATAACATTCGTTCCACTAAAACGGTTGTGCGTGTAATAACGCCACTATGGCGGAGGTAATTTACGCGAATATACACCGGCTATTCGTAAGCCAGGCAGGACACTTTCACTTACAAGCCTGTGCGTTCTAATTCAATTCAGCCCAGGTAGTGTGAAAGCAAGGTTTGCTGTCGAGCCCAAGAAACAGGTGAACGAGAGCGAGATGGTCATCCTCATTTCGGAGATACTTATCGCCTACGCAGAAATGAACGACAATAGTATCGGGGCACTACAGATACTCCCGGACTTCCCTGTCGGATTAGAACGTAGGTTTTCGAAGACGATAACTTGCGGGAGCATCCAGGCAAAGAGAATATTGTCGTTCGAGATTTTAAAACCCGCGTTATATCACTTGTCGTATTGACATGGCTATCGCTTTTTCTTTCCGAGCACGAAACTGAAAAATGAAACACCATCATGGCAGCCAATCAAGCGCGTCCTTGACGCTGTCGTCAATGACATTCCTACATTGTTTCGATCCTGATAGCTACGAAAATGTTCACACAAGTCATAGTAAACAATCTTCATTTCATAGCAACCATATGCACGACGGTAGTAGGCGCTACTTGTTCCTAATTACGTTATAGAATTAAACTATATACTGCACTGTATAATATATAATAAACTATATACATATTATACACCCAAGAAACAAAACCACGCGCGTATTTCTTCTATTTGACAGAATACATTAATGAATGTAAGCTGAACAACGGCAACTGCGGTCACGAGTGCGAATGGATCTTTGCTTCTAACGAGCACAGGTGCAAATGCCCTCCAGGAGAATTCCTTAGTGATGATCTATCCAGCTGTCTCGGTAGGTCTTTACGAAATGAATGCGTTATCCTCAGGGCCGTAGCTAGGAATTAATGTATGGGGGGGGGGGCAAGATGAACGAGTGCCAGAGGCGCTCGCTTCTAGGGGGGTCTGGGGGAATTTTGAAATATAGAAGCTCTGAAATGCCATTTCCAGCCATTTCAGGTAGATTACATACCCAAAACTCCTCAAACGGTTAAGCGAGTATTTTCTAATCTTAAGTTCCCATTATTCTTTACTGGATTCTTCATTATACTTCACACGAGAAGGATAGTGAATATTGTGGATGCGAGGCGCCGTGAGGCCTGTGGGAGGGAAGGTTTACGAGCCAATATCTCAGCCTAGGAGTATCGTATTGACAAGCGGTTGGTCTTGTTTTAGAGAGCAAAGAATTCTGCTTAATGCAATACCATAAAATAATTTTACACTTGCAGGTAAAGTAGACTAATATTGCCGTAAAATAGCACTATTTTCCCGTTTTTCCGTTGTACAACTATATATATATCGTTAGTTAGTATATATACAATTTTACTTTTAAGTGACATTACCGGAGAAAACTGTAACATTTGCGGCACGACCTCCCACAATGACCATGATGGAGACGTCGACGACTACGAAAACTACCACCTCAAAACCAATAACTACAGCAGCGACTATGGAACCAAAACTAAAACCAATAGTAGAAACGACAGCAGAACCAACAGCTACACCAACAGCAGAACCAACAGCAACACCAACAGCAGAACCAACATCAGAGCCAACATCAGAACCAACATCAGCGCCAACAACAGAAGCAACAGCAGAAGCAACAGTCGAGCCAGCATCAGAGCTAACAGCAAAACCAACACCAGAGCCAACAGCAGAACTAACATCAGAACCAACAGCAGAACCAACACCAGAGCCAACAGCAAAACTAATATCAGAACCAACAGCAGAACCAACTGCAGAACCAACAGCTAAACCAACATCAGAACCAACAGCAGAAGCAACATCAGAACCAACATACGAGCCAACATCAGAACCAACAGCAGAAGCAACAGCAGAACCAACATATGAGACAACAGAGAACCACATACAAAGACAACAGAAGACCAAGAGCTACCAACCAACACCAGAGCACCAACATCAGAACCAAACGTAGAACTCACAGGCAAGAACCAACATATCGAGACAAGTACACAGAGCGCAAGAGACAGAACCAACATAACGAGGCCAACACCAGAGCAACAGCAAACAAAACAGCAGAAGAGCCCGAACGCCTGCAGAGCAACAGCAGAACCAACCATATGAGCCAACAGTAAAAGAAGATAACATAAGGCTAACATCACGAGACAACAAGCAGAACCAAACATACAAGACAACAGAAGAACCTAAGACTAAACCAACAGCAGAACCAACATCCACGAACGAATCACGTAGAAACTCAACAGCAGAACAAACATATGAGACAACAGGCAGACCGCCAAGAGCCCAGAACACAACATACGAGCCAACACCAGAGCAACAGGCAAAAGCAACAGCAGAGCCAACTGCAGAAGCAACAGCAGAACCAACATATGAGACAACAGTAGAAGTAACATCAGGCCTAACATACGAGACAACAGCAGAACCAACATACAAGACAACAGAAGAACCAAGAGCTAAACCAACATCAGAACCAACATCAGAACCAACAGTAGAACCAACAGCAGAACAAACATACGAAGACAACACAGAGCAAGAGGCAGAAACCAACCATACGAGCCAACACTCAGAGCCAACAGCAGAAGCAACAGCAGAACCACTGCAGCTGAATGCAACAGCCCAGAACCTAACTGCAAGAAGCCAACAGCAGAACGCAACAGCCAAGAACCAAACTCAGTAGAGCCAACAGCAGAAGCAACAGCAGAAGCAGCAACAGAACCAACGCTGAAGCCAACAGCAGAACACCAACAGGCAGAATCACTGCGAATCAACGAGCCAGAACCAACAGGTAGATCCAACAGCAGTAAGCAACAGGCAAAAGCAACAGCAGAAGCAACAGCAGAACAACAGCAGAAAGCACAGACGAATCAACTGCAGACAACAACAGAACCAACTATGACGCACGCTCTACGGGCAGTTGGATTATGGAATCATACAGCGGATATACGCAACTGCAGAACATGTTCGCAACAGCAGAATCTACCTCCTTGTCGGGTAATCCTGTCACCAGCACCCTGAACTCATAGGTCTATCTGCTGAGTCTCGTATCTAATCGCGTGCGCGTTGATATAGCCAAGGCACAGCAATAAAGGTCGAACAACCCTAGGAATGGCATCTGAGGTGGCCCCATATCACTGATGTGGTCTCTGTGTGTTGCTGTCTGGCAGTTGCTCTGCAGTTGCCTTCGCTGTTGGTTCTGTTGAATGCTTCTGGCGTTGGTTCTGTTGTTCCTTTTGCTGCTTGCTTCTGCGGTGGCTCTACTGTGGTTTGACTGTTGCTTCCGCAGTTGATTCTGGGTCTGCTGTTGGTCTTCCTGCAGTCTTCTTCTGTTGATCTGCGGTTGGCGTCTACTGTGGTTCTGGTTGTTGCTCTGCGTGATTCGGTCTCCTGTTCTCTGGCTGTGCTTCTGTGTTTGTGGGCTTTGGTGTCGGGTGTGGTTCTGCTTGGCGAGATGAGCAACAACAGATATCCAATAGGCAGTAGGAGTGCGGAACCGGCGAGCATAGCATCTGCAGAAGCACAACAACACCTAAACAGTAGATAGCGCAGTAGCAGCTCCGTTAGAGGCCATCCAGCAGCAATCAACAGAAGTAATCAACAGCTAGAAGCAACAGGAAGAACCTCCTGCCTAGATGGCTCTGCTCACAGAATGCTATGATTCAGCGTCAGCTATTGCGGAGTTCTACCTGTTGCTATCCTACAGTACAGTATGAAGGTTCCCTCGACCTGGGTTGACGCTCTGTGCCCAGAAAGTTGGTAACTGCCCTAAGTCTTGAGCCTATGTGACCTGCTCGTATAGCCTCAGTGCGTAGGAGTACCGCTCGTATAGTCAGTGTGTTGCGAACTCTCCGAACCAGCGAGAATCCCCGAATCGAGCTTCCGTAGTCGCTTTTCTCAGGTCCAGTGTGCTCGAGTACAGCGAAGAAATAGCAGTTAGAGTCAAGAGAGCTATGTTGACATGCCAATAGACAGTAGGTAGTTTGCGAGGCGGATCAAGACATCTGGGCGTCTTATCTGGCGCACATGTCCTATTCTGTCATATGGAGTTTGCCTACAGCCGCACAAACGAATTGCTGACT
This sequence comes from Priapulus caudatus, assembly GCF_000485595.1. Taxonomy (NCBI): domain Eukaryota; kingdom Metazoa; phylum Priapulida; class Priapulimorpha; order Priapulimorphida; family Priapulidae; genus Priapulus; species Priapulus caudatus. Next base: position 1,109,257 of record NW_014577076.1, read on the forward strand.
CGATCTTCCGGAATGTAGCCTTACATATGACCTCGAACTACCAGATAGACTAACCACTTGGGTGATCTCATTAACGTGAGCTACGCATCTCCAACTCACTCATCCAATCCTTGAATCGATGTCAGTCAGTCTCTGCCCATTTTCGTCTCGCTCTATCGCATATAACATCCAGCAGCAGGCTTTTGCCGTGTTCGACTCAGCAATGTAGTGACATCGGTGTGGCGTAGAGCTGTATACACAGCCTCAGGGCATCACTCACTGTCACATTTATGAGCGTCCACGTGCTGTCCTGTCTCAAGTATCGCTGGTTGCGGCGGTACTCGCTGAAGGTCTGTCTCTACACTGCTGGTGGTATCTGATTGCTCTGTTGCGCGAGCAAGTATGAGTACGTAGCTCGTTCTGGTTCTCTGTTGTCTTGTATAGCGTGCTTAAACCTCCGACGTCTGACTAGAGACTTAGCGACCACAGATTCACTGTCCACCTCGATTGATCAATAGGCTCGAGTTGTTTTACTCGATTACGCGCCAGCAACAGAACATATCACGTCATGAGATACGCACGGTCGAACACGACGATATTTAAGTTTGAGTATCCGGTTTGTCACCTGACACTTCACTCTATCATGCTGACTAGCTGGCTATAGTGGTTTCTGCTTCGATTGCTTTCGTCGACGCGCACTCAGGCCGTGAGGACGACCAGAATCGCATCTAGCGACCCCTTGTGTCCTGCATTGTGCTCTGGTATGTGCTCGTATGGCGAAATCGGTCTCTGGCCTGAGAAACGTGACTTGATCCTGAGGCATCACGCGTATCTGACAGCGAGGAATTACTCGTACATGCGATTGGTTCTACCCCATGCACGATAACGCCCACTTCAACCCTGCGAACGAGGCAGTCCAACGCTATCTGAATGGTGCGTATGTAGCAATTCAAGAGCTCCCAGCTACATCGGTTATCCGGTTACCTGTCCGCGTTTGTCTTGACTGAATACTGTATAGGGGCACTTCTCTGCAACGACTAGGGATTCTGTCCTCGGCTATGTCTAGGCCCTGAATCGTCAAGCCACTGTCTACTCAGTGCTGTCCACGAGAACGCCTCACCGTGAATATATATTAGTCCTCTGAGCGTCACTCTCTGGACTCGTGCCTATGTTACTGAGGCCTCGTAAGCCATAATACTGGGTACCGCCCCTCCCGTCCTGACTATGTCCTTCAGTAACAATGGTGTATTACACCCGTGTGTACGGTGGTTGCTCTCGGCACCGTCGCGGTTATATGCTGAGTGTCATGCGTGCCTTAATCCACGTTGGCTAACTGGATTTTTCTTACTGCAGTTGGCTTCTTAGCCTGTTGGAATTCTTTTTAGATGTCACTTCAGCCTGTATACTTGCTGTTGCTCTGGTGTTGGTTCTGCTGTTGGTTCTGAATGTTGTTCTTTGGTCCTTGTCATCATCTTGGAGATCTCTCGGGTGCGGTTACACGTACTAGTAATAAGTTTCTAATCTAGCACATACGTACTGAGGAGAGTTCATTTATGGGCCGACTGTTGCTAATTCAAGCATCTGCCGCTGTTAACCTTCTTGTTGTGTTGGGCGCCTGACTTGTGTCGTTAATTGATCGTGCATGGTCTGTTTCACGATGTTGGTGTCGGCTCGTGCTGGTGTTGCTGTTGGTCTGCTGTTGGTGTACGTGCGTTCTGCGCCTGTCCGCTTCTACTAAGTTGGTCTTATAGTTTTGTCGTGCCATATGTGGCTGCCGTAGTCGTTAAATCAGCGATAGACCGTGTAGGGTGGTTTAGTTCACGCGTTTCGTTCGAGTCAAGGAGCACTGCTTCCCTCAATGCAAATCATGCGTCAATGTGGTGGGTAGGTGCGTAGCGCAGTCGTTCAACAACCTGTGACTTGTTTCGAGCGTCTCTACAATCACTCAACCGGTACTGTGTGTGCCCATGGCTGTTGTTGACGTGTATCAAGAGAAGTAAAATTGTATTATAATGGTCACTCCAACAACGAGTATATATCGTCAGTGATTGTTATAGCATGTACATACGGAGTGGAAAGAAAAAACCGTGGGCAGAGAATCCGAGGTAGCCTAAACTTCATGTGTATCAAGTTCTCAGCTGGCATCAGAGGCAAAACTAACTTATCTACTGGTGTCGATTGAGCAACCATCTGGGATTAGCGTCCCAACAGGACGAAAATGATTAGATTTATGTTTGCGCAACGTTAAGTCCAGAATCTCTTGCTCTGTACAGCTTACAGTCTTTGAGACCCCTTATAATAAAAAACGATCAAAGTAACCCGAAGTGGGTTAAAGCTTTTTGATTTGTCAGAACGCGAATTCACGTGATCTTGAATAAGGCCTCTTGCAAGTACGACGGCCCTAGAGTGTCAAATATTTGGCCTCGCTAATATGCAGCTTTTCCCTGCACCCGTTACCACCCGAGCCTCGCCCTGTCATGCCGCCGCCTTCTAGTACACGCCAGCAGTATGTCCATGCCTGATTTGTGTATAGGAAGCCACAACGACTAATGTCACTATCCTTCTCGCCTGTCTGCCGAGATGAAAGTATGTCCATGAGATGAAGAATCCAGTACAGATAATGGGAACTGAAGAGTAAGTGTCAGAGGACGGCTACTGCATACCGAGAACGTGTTGTGCGATGGTGAAATACGATTGCGCCGGAAAGGATGACGAGAAAGCGTAGCTGTAAGTAGGACCTTGTATCCTTAGATGACATACCTCTCATCGTACATCCTTCTCCTCATAGCGCCGCTCGTATCTCTCTTACACTCTTTCTTCTTTTTTCATCCTTTTCCTTCTTCTTTTCCTGTTTTTGCCTTCGCTTTATTCATACATTATGATCATGCGATCGCGGGGCATCATCATTATCACCATCATCAGTCGATCATCATCAATCATCATCAGTCATCATCATCATCATCATTCATCAATCATCATCATTATCGTTATATCATCATCATAGTCGTCCAGTTATCGTCTGACGCCGTCGTTCTTCCTTCTTATTAATTATTTTAATTTGCCCGCCTCCCCTCTTCCTTCTCCTCTCTTTCGCTCTATCTTCTTCTTCTTCTCTCTTCTTCTTCTCTTCTTCTTCTTGCTTCTTCTCTTCTTCTTCTTTCTCTTACTTCTTCTCTTCTTCTTCTTCTTCTTCTTCTTCTTCTTCTTCTTCGATGTCGTCGTCGTGTCGTCCGTCGTTCGTCCGTCGTCGGCGTTCCTCCCTTCCTTCGTTTTCTTCTTCTTCTTCTTCGTCTTCTTCTTTCTTTTTCTCGTAAGGATTACGAGAACTAATCCATTCTCTCCGGAATTTTCTGTCTAATGCTTCCCTCTCCCTAAGTGGGTATTTTGAGGTCGATGCTCTTTCGTTGACAGGTTCGTAAATCGTGCCGCGAGAACACCTCGACGATTGGCTGTCCCTTGGTCATTTATCGCACTTTTTTGCAATGTAATGGTCCCACATTCTGACAATGACGATCGCTTCTAAATCTTCACAGATTCTCCTGATCATTTTATCATCCCCGGCACGAGTGGTCTGTACGCAGGCAGCGTGTCCTATAGCCACAAATGTAGGGCGCATCTCTCATTCTCTATTTTCCTACTTAGCTCAACGACATAGCAAATTTAGATATAGGTGTTTGTACATCCTACCATCCTAAATAACGATTCAAGCCCAAGATTTCAAGCTATACACTTCGTGCTAAAGCCGGCGTGTAAAGTGTGACAAAACAGTCGCTCTCACAATATTCCATGTCATACCAAAAATTTGTAACAACCTAACGATTCTAGATGAGTTTGCATTAATGCATAAGAGTGACGTAAGTGACTATGAATCCATGACCGCGGAAAGAGTTTCTTATTACTGTCGGAGTTACACAGTATGACATTTTCTATCAATCTTTTAGACAAGCCTCCGACCGGAATGTGAGCGGGTCAGTTTTTGGTGCTCTGCAGGACAGACGTGGCATCCCACAGTTGGACATGCGACAGAGGCGCGGACTGTACATGCGGGAGAGGACGAAGTAGACACATTGTGTGGTTGATATTTTTGGCAAGAGCACACAGTTCATTCGTCTCATATACTTTCCCCACTCGAACAGTCGAAATATTTATTTTGGCGTGCGAACCGGATACGAACACCGCAGACAGAGCTTGGTTTAGCGGGCAGCATCGGTACACCAGGGCTTTAGTAACCCTCTAGTATAGTAAATAGAAGTCGATGCAGCAATTCCGATCGATTCCAATATATAACACATTTTGATACAATCTATGTTGTAATAGGTCTATTTAAAAATAGATAAAATTTATTTTCACGAGGTGGAAAATAGAGGAGCGCGCAAAATTGATTGTGCCAATAATAACTGTACTGGAAGTCATGAGTTTGTATATTTTCGACTCTTAAGCGTGGCACTGACGACGCAGTTCCAGTGCAGTGCGGGTGCTGCATTGTCTGTCGAGCGCTGGCGATGTGGCCAGCCCGAAACTGTGACGGACGGGGTCCCGCGATGAATGGGGTTGTGTGAAGCTGCATCAATTCGGGGGCCGCGCATCGTGGGCAGGTGCTACCACTCGACGAACGCTTTGTTGCCGCGTGTGCAGCGATGGGTGGACACGCGATCTGGGGCACACACCGTCTGCCTAACAGCTTGTGCCAGTATAGGTTATTATAGCTATCAAACAGGCCCGCACGAGATGATGCCTGTAGGCAATTCGGCTATCGCCATCACTAGTAAAACGAATGTCAACCACATAATAAACGACCAAAGAAAAATGAGTTAAACATCGCTTATTGTATTTCTGAAAATTCATTTTTCAAAGGCTGAATGTATTCTCACAAATGCGAGTGCGTAAGTT
>NW_014577076.1:1115205-1120059 GCF_000485595.1 Priapulus caudatus
CAACAGCAGAACCAACAGTAGAGCCAACAGCAGAAGCAACAGCAGAACCAACAGCAGAACCAACTGCAGAAGCAACAGCAGAACCAACAGCAGAATCAACTGCAGAAGCAACAGCAGAACCAACAGTAGATCCAACAGCAGAAGCAACAGCAAAAGCAACAGCAGAAGCAACAGCAGAAGCAACAGCAGAAGCAACAGACGAATCAACTGCAGAAGCAACAACAGAACCAACAGTAGAGCCAACCGCAGAATCAACAGCAGAAGCAACTGCAGAACCAACAGCAGAATCAACTGCGGAAGCAACAGCAGAACCAACAGTAGAGCCAACCGCAGAATCAACAGCAGAAGCAACTGCAGAACCAACAGCAGAATCAACTGCGGAAGCAACAGCAGAACCAACAGTAGCGCCACCCGCAGAAGCAACAGCAAAAGCAACAACAGAACCAACAGCAGAAGCAGCAACAGAACCAACGGCTGAAGCAACAGCAGAACCAACAGCAGAATCAACTGCGGAAGCAACAGCAGAACCAACAGTAGAGCCAACCGCAGAAGCAACAGCAAAAGCAACAACAGAACCAACAGCAGAAGCAACAACAGAACCAACAGCAGAAGCAACTGCAGAAGCAACTGCAGAAGCAACAACAGAACCAACAGTAGAGCCAACACCAGAGCCAACAGCAGAATCAACAGAAGAACCAACAGCAGAAGCAACAGAAGAACCAACTGCAGAAGCAACAGCAGAACCAATAGCAGAATCAACTGCAGAAGCAACAGTAGAACCAACAGCAGAACCAACAGTTGAACCAACAGCAGAACCAACAGTTGAGCCTTCAGTAGAGCCAACAGCGGAAGCAATAGCAGAAGCAAGAGCAGAGACAGCCAAAACAGAAGTAGTTGCCGCGGATAAGACAGCGGCTTATGCGCACACATCAATGACACCGGAAAACGACTACACTTCGAATGTACCTATCTATACAACTACAGAGAAACCACTTGACTATTATGGGGAGCACCATTCAACTCACACAACCAAGGATCAGCAGCCTCCATTTTTCGTCTTCGATAAAACAACAGGGCCGTCGACAGCAAGTAGTACATCGGTTGGAGTAGTAACAACGCCAGCAACTACTGTAATTATGACAGCCACGTCTGAGTCCGTCGCTGTACCGAAGGTCGCCTCACCAGCTGTGGATTCCGCGAGAATAGAACCAGCGGCTAAAACCACGAAAGACAGCGGAAAGATGACTGGCACAGATCTACCCAGTACGATTACCCCAGCAACAGAACATACCACGTTCATAGATACCACGGTCGAACAAACGACGATATTTAAGTTTGAGATTGTTCACCGAACTCAACCACCTACAGCTGCTAAGTCATCGACCACGCCGGAGACGACAGAAGCTACAGCACCGTCATCTAGCGAAACTCCTAAAATGATTACAGCAACGACGACAGAGGAATTTAGTACACCCATCACAACGCCCACAGCAACCACGATGCAGCCAACCAGTGAAGCTATTACAACAACCCCAGCTACACGACCGGTAACTCGCGTTTTGACATCAAGGCATCCGGCAACTAGACGCCCACCAACCACTGACTCATGGTCCACAGAAGACGTGAAGATATATAGCCATGCCACCACGTATACAGCCGAACCAACGTACCCTCCCCTGACATTTCCTCAGAACAATGGTATAACCGTGGTGTGTCCACCCGGTAAGTGTCACGCCATCACTGGCTAACATTTTCTATAATTTTATCTGCTTGTAACTTTTCATCATCTGTGAGATTCCCACACGTAAAATATTTTAACACACGTATGAGAAGTTATTAATTCAAGCGCACGTATTTGCGAATTTGCATGTTCACGCGTTTACATCGAAGACGTGTGTTTGCACTTTCAGAGACGTTTCAATGCAACCAGGGTGGTTACAGTTTCACCGACTGTTTGCCAAATAATTATCGTTGTGATGGCGTTGTTGACTGTTCGGATGGCACCGATGAGTTATACTGTATGAGTGAGAACTGCGCCGATAACTTCATGTGTAACAGTTCTCAGTGCATCAACAAACACTACCTGTGCGATGGCATCTGGGATTGCACAGACGGTAAGCTCACGTACAGCATTACATTTGAGATTAATAACGTTACGGGGTTAAAGTTTTGACGAAGCGTCTTGAAGCTTGAACTACGAACTGTCAATGCCTATGATTTGCCCCGTAACGCTTCATGCCTCTATACGCCAGCAGTACTCGGTCATGCTCTGTTTGTGTATAGGAAGCGACGAAATGCCTGTCTGCGAAGAGAAGATGTGCACTGAGGAAGAGTACAAGTGTTCAGACGGCTACTGCATACCGAGAACGTGGTTGTGCGATGGTGAATACGATTGCGCCGGAAAGGATGACGAGAAAGCGTGCTGTAAGTAGGACCTTGTATCCTTAGATGACATACTCCTCTTCCTCGTCATCATCCTTCTCCTCATACGCCTGCTCTATCTCTCCTTACACTCTTTCTTCTTTTTCATCTCTTTTCCTTCTTCTTTTCTGTTTTTGCCTTCGCTTTATTCATCATTATGATCATCATCGTCGTCATCATCATTATCACCATCATCATCGATCATCATCATCATCATCATCATCATCATCATCATCATCATCATCATCATCATCATCATTATCATCATCATCATTATTCTTTTGTCATCACGATCATCATCATCATCATCATCATCATCATCATCATCATCATCATCATTATCGTTATTATCATCATCATTATCGTCATTATCGTCGTCGCCGTCGTCTTCTTCTTATTATTATTTTTAATTTGCCGCCTCCCTCTTCCTTCTCCTTCTCTTTCGTCTCTTCTTCTTCTTCTTCTTCTTCTTCTTCTTCTTCTTCTTCTTCTTCTTCTTCTTCTTCTTCTCTTCTTCTTCTTCTTCTCTTCTTTTCTTCTTCTTCTTCTTCTTCTTCTTCTTCTTCGTCGTCGTCGTCGTCGTCGTCGTCGTCGTCGTCGTCGTCGTTTCCTCCTCTTCTTCGTCTTCTTCTTCTTCTTCTTCTTCTTCTTCTTCTTCTTTTTCCCCATCATCTTCAATTTTGCGCTTCCTTTTCTAAGTGGTATATCTGTCTGACAGTGTACGTGCGGAAACCTGCGTTCCTGGTATTATCGCACTTCATGTTCCATGATCATCCAGTCTGATCATTTATCATCGGCAACGAGTGTTGAGCAGCAGGTGTCCTGTAGTCCACAATGTACGCATCTCTCATTCCTCTCATCCTACTTACTCAACCATAGCATTTAGAAAGGTGTTTTACACCCTACCTCCTAAATAACGGATTCAAGCCAAGATTTCAAGTTATACATTCGTGCTAAGCCGCGTGTAAAGTGTGACAAAGACATCGCTCTCACAAATTAATTCAATACCAAAAATTTGTAAAACCTAACGATTCTAATGAGTTGCATTAATGCATAGGCGTGACGTAAGTGACTATGAATTATGACCCGGAAAGACTTCTATTCTGTCATTACAAGTGTGAAATTTTCTATCAAATCTTTAGACAACCTTCCCGAGGAATGTGAGGCGGGTCAGTTTTGGTGCTCGCAGGACAGGACGTGCATTCCCCACAGTTGGACATGCGACAGAGTGCCGGACTGTACATCGGGAGAGGACGAAGTAGACACATTGTGTGGTGAGTATTTTTGGCAAGAGCACACAACTTCTACGTCTCATAACTTTGCACTCGAACAGTCGAGAATATTTATTTTGCTACGAACCGGATACGACACCCAGACAAGCATTGGTTTACGGGCAGCATCGGGTACACAACAGGGCTTTAGTAACCCTCTAGTAAGTAAATAGAAGATCGATGCAGCAGATTCGATAGATCCAATATGATGTAAACACATTTTGATAAATCATGTTGTAATAGGCTATTTTAAAATAGACTAAAATTTATTTTTCATAAAGGTGGAAAATAGAGGGAGCGCCAAAATTGATTTTGTGCCAAATAATAACTGACTGGAGTAATGAGTGTGTATATTTTCGCTCTTAGCGTGCACTGACGACCAGTTCCAGTGCAGTGCGGGTGGCTGCATTGGTCTGTCCGAGCGCTGCGATGGGCAGCCGAACTGTGACGACGGGTCCGATGAATGGGGTTGTGTGAAGCTGCATCAATCCGGCATCGTGCAGGTGCTACACTCGGACGAACGCTTGTTGCCCGTGTGCAGCGATGGGTGGACACGCGACTGGGCACACACCGTCTGCCTACAGCTTGGATATAGGTTATTATAGCTATCATAACAGCCCACGAGATGATGCTGTAGGCAATTTCGGCTATCGCATTCACAGTAAAACGAATGTAAACACATAATAAACGACCAAGAAAAATGAGTTAAACATCACTTTATTGTATTTTCTGAAAATTCATTTTCAAAGCTGAATGTATTCTCACAAATGCGAGTGCGTAATTGTTCCCTGCCTGCTCATGCACATTTTAGCGCCGCAATAGAATCAGAAGCGGTGCCCATCGAAGGAACAAACAGCAGCTTCCGCGTACGACCAGAGAGCGATCCTTTCCTCACGTCAAACCTTGAATCGGCTGTTACGCTAAGGTACGTGTATGTATATTTCTCAAGGATTCTCAGCCTACTGGTGATTCTCAGCTACACAGTTGATTACGTCTCATTACTTTTTATACACTCAATGAACCGTTAATCATCTCGTGGTTCATCGCGTATGTATGCTTCATAATATAACATATAACTTCGCTTGTTCATGGACAGCCAGCAGAGATCCCGGTGCAATGTATGTCAAAATCCCAATTATAATCTATCTCTCTCTCTCTCTCT
>NW_014577076.1:1120081-1123803 GCF_000485595.1 Priapulus caudatus
CCTCCTTCAAGAGCAGGGGGGATGCATCCCCCTATCCCCCCGGGATTTACGCCCGTGTTAGTGATTGCGGTGCGCTGCGCATAGCGTAGTGCAGCGCGTAGCGCTGCACGGAGCGGAGCGGGGACGCGGGGTGCTCGAGGGGGGTGTCCCCCCCTCGAGTTTGAAAGGAAAATAAAAATAACGCCTAAAAATACCGCATTTCATTGCACATTTTTCTGTATTATATCATATTTTACTTGTTGTTGTTTCATTAAAATCATTATGATTTTGTCAGAAGAAAAATTTGTCATCATACATTCCTTGGGTACTCACATCATTTATTGGCTAATAAGGCCGACTTGAGTCTCTTGACAGTATCCTTCCCCACCCCACCACCCCCACGATCCAGAATACCCAGCCAGAATACGGCCTGACGCGCTGACCCCGGGCAAAGCATGCTCTCTCAATATAACGCAACGGCATGCTGCCTGCATAGAATCAGGAGTAGACGGGGAGCAGAGTAATGTGTGCCAGAGTTCTGGATCATAAAATTTTATAGCTACAGGTGACCTGACCTCATCTGACCCTGGTCTCCGCTTATAGGGGCCTAGATTACACGTATATACATGATATATATGTACCGGCCAAAAGACGGTATAAATTATTGAAAGATTTTGGTTACGGAAAATTTATGGCCTAAAAAAAGTGCCGCGGCGGTCGCCGCGGCTGCCGCGGCAGTTCCGACGCCCTTGTATACAACATGTTATTCGACTTCCGCGCGACTGACGGGCAATCGTGATTTGCGTTCGTGTCCGTGCAGCGGTAGCTGTGCATCGTACGCGCGAATCGCCTGCGAGCAGCACAGCTGCGGTGCCTTCACCGGACCGAGCCCGCGTCGGCGGCAGAAGCGGGTCGTCGGCGGACGTCAGGCGCTCGACGGTGAGCTGCCCCCCATCGCCATCATCTATCATCTGGAGACGCAGCAGATCTGCGTCGGTACTATCATCTCGCCCGTGTGGCTTCTCACGTCTGCGCGCTGTATCTCCAAGATGTAAGTATAAACACGAGTCTGTAATTGAAGAGTGTACGGCACACGGTGCGCGACTTTGTAGACATTTTTAGGTGCAGAAAATTTAACTAGTTAGTGACCCTGTAATGTGTCGCTTGTTGTTGTTGTTGTTGTTATTATTATCGTTTGTTTCGATGTCGTTACGGAGTAATCGTCGTGATAGTACACGGCATAGAGCACAGAGAAGCTTTCGTTACGGCTCTATTGGGGAGGAAGTGAGAGTTTCTAGTACGGGTGGTAGGGTGGACGTCGCGTTGTCGCTATACATCGTTTATTTTTCTCAGTGACAAGAACCCAGGAGGCTATGCGGTGGCTGCCGGCGCGTCATTCCCAAATCCATCCAACCCGAACACACAGCTTAGAACCATCCACAGAATCATCACCAACGCCAGGGCGCATTACACGAGGTATGCGGCTAGACGAAGGCCACGTGTACGTTACGCGTGGATAGTGTTTTTGGCGTATCCAGCAATTCCTCGTATAATCCGAATTGCCCAAAACTAGTAATATCAAGCGAAGATAAAAGATATTCGATATGATGCAATTCCTCTCCTACGAATATATTTCAACGTTAAAAAGATTTGTCACTCTCTCGTGCGATTTTCAGATTTTTCCCCGACTATGACATCGCCATAATACAGCTGGCATTGCCGTTCAACCTCAACGAGTACATTCAGGCAGCCTGCCTGCCGAACGAACCCGCATCGCAAACTGACACATGTCTGACTGCCGGATGGGGCTTCACCAATCCGGGAGGTAAGCGATGACTCCTCAATCGCCTCTCAAACTCGAGTTAATACAAATTCGTTAGTAGACTGGTTACTAGTAAATCACTTCTGTACGCCGGAATATATCCCGACAGAAGGCTTAGCGCAAAGTCGACGTTTAGCGAACGACATTGCCAACTCTGATCTTGCCAGCCGCTAGTAATGGCATGTCAACCATGATGATATTCTCCAGACGAGCAACATTGGCGTGTCATAGATGTATAACATGGTGTTTCAATATTGAGAGAACGTCGTACATAGACCAGCTGAAGCAAAAATAACATCTGCGAATTAATTAAGACAGTATTCCGCATGCGTTGTTTACGGCAATACCGAAAATCGCGATCGCCGCCATCTTTGTTTCGCAGGAATTTCGGGCTCTTTCAACACGCACCTGAACTTCATGACGGTGCCCGTCGTCAGCAGCGACAGCTGTAACGAGACGAAGCACTACAACGGCCACCTAACGGAGCGAACCGTGTGCGCTGGCTACCAACAGCAAGACAAGGCACTGTGCGATGTAAGAATACGCTTAGACATACGCGCGCACGCACGCACGCACGCACGCACAACGCACCACCGTTTAACATCCAATATATATATATATATATCAAGAGCTAATAAATACCTAAAGATATTTAAAGGTACCTAAAGGTATTTATTAGCTCTTGATATATGTATATATATACATATATAATATAATATAATACGGTAAGGTGCCGCAATGATCGCCATGTTATTTAAGTTCAACATAGTTAAAAGCAACATAGGTAATTAACATTCACATGCTTTTTAATTTTTTCATGATATTCTATATGCGTATGAATACGGTTATTTCTAGAACGAGGTTAGGCTCGCGGTTATGGTCATGTTACATGCTCATACATGTTCATGTTTGTGCGTCTATATTACACAGCAGTCGGTCCTATATAGTTACCCCCCCCCCACTTATTGGTGCACAACTTACGGCTTGGGCATGGGAATCTTAAGCTCGTGCATTCTATGCACTTGTGACATTATTAATCACGACGAATGTGTGGAAGTAAGCGACGCATGTGTTTCTCCACTGTAGCACGACGAAGGAGCGCCTCTGCTGTGTCAGGACTCGCCCGAGGCGCCGTGGCAAGTGAAGGGAGTGCTGAGCAGCCAGCACAAGTGCGGTCTCTCCCGACAGCCCTCCATCTACGCCGACGTCGCCAGCATGGCAACCTGGATTCGAAGCATCATCTACAGATAGAAGCCCTTTACATGTCTAACGATACATAACAACAAGAAGACAGCAAAGAGGAAATGCCGTTTTCCGAATACCACGTTGATGCTAGTTCTATAGGGACTCATGAGAAAGGCTACGCATACAGAATTATTTCACTATTGCACTGGAAGTACGTTTACGTAACATTACCAACCGCCTAAAACTAGTGTCAACAGGGTAAACACTATATATATATATATATTATATATAATTATATATATATGTAATACGGAAGATAGTTCTTCTGGTGGATGTACGGTTGATGACCGCGCGTTGAACGCGGTTGATGAACGCGCGTTGCTGACCGATCGCAATTCTCTGCACACGGGTTCAGCTCGTTGAAATGCGCAGCGAGTCGTGCCGCCGGCTCTATATATGTGACACGATAGAAGCAGAGGGCGGTCTCACCGTCGCAACCTGTTAGAATTAAAGTAACGAAGCAGCAGGTGCTTGGGACCAATGACCGGACGGTGCTTTACAGAGCATGCACGCCCCCCCCCCCGCCGCTCGTGTATGTGTGTGTGTGTGCGCGCGCGCGCGCGCGCGTGCGTGCGTGTGTGGTGTGTATCAGTGTGTATCAGTGTGTGTGTGTGTGTGTGTGTGTGTGTGTGTGTGTGTGTGTGTGTGTGTGTGTGTGTGTGTGTGTGTGTGTGTG
>NW_014577076.1:1123813-1147265 GCF_000485595.1 Priapulus caudatus
TGCATGTGCGTGTGCGTGTGCGTTTGCGTGTGCGTGTGCGTGTGCGTGCGCCCGCGCGTGTCTGAGTGCATGCGTATGCGCACGTTTCTCGTGTGAAACAGCGACGCGCGAAGACGTGTATCCTCGATGCGTTCACTGCATTTCATACAGCAAAACTAGGGCAGTACGATATCTGCATGATAATATGCTGAGTTGCACAGTTATATACATACATTCGCACGCACGCACAAACACACGAACGTACAAACACACGCGCAGGCATGCACATATTACATTATTTTACATACGAACACGCGTAAATACATACGCAGAGCCCGTTACTAAAGGCAGCTGAACTTTCTATACAACGTTATTACTATTGCTATGCGAGCGCGTGCACTGCATGCTGAACAAAGTGTGATATCACTATCGTGAGTGTGTTCCTATGTGCCATGACGGTAACGCTTAGCACTTGCTTACATTGCCGTCACCAATGATCCGTCGATACAAAACACTCAACTGCTGGAATACTCAGCACCGGGAAGAGGTCTCGATAACTAGCAAAAGCTATATACAAATTAGCTCTTGGCCTTCATATAAAATAAAATGAAATCTATTTCGCGGTGTTACCTATTCCCTTGTATAAAGTTCGGAGGTGGCTCTTAAATACGGATGAGCATGCGTTGTACATAATAATACATATTTTCGTTATCCAAGATGTGTGTGCAGTCTATTACCTAACGTATTAGGTAACAATACCTAATTGGTATAATACAATTATGTTACGATGTGGAATAGCTCTAGCTGTGTAGCCCTGTGATCCACAACTCGTGTATCCTGTTTTGGGTGGATTGTTTGCTCAGTTAGAGCTAGATTCAAAACGATAACGGACAAATATCCTTCATATGGATGGATACTTAATACTCATCTTTAACAAATACTCAATCCAAAATTTGTATAGCCTTTTATAAATTTTTGTGGGACTATAAAATAGCCATGAAATGTATCTAATGATATGTAAATGTCTAAAATTGGAACACGCAATTTATAAAATAAATAACAAATGTATTGGGAAAATAATTCTACTAGAAACTCTACAGATAGCGTTCCCAGATGAGTTAGAATGATTTTTCATGAACACAGAGCATGAATTAGAGCACATGGATCATTACTTTTCACCTTCTGTCTCCCCCCCCCCCTGTCCTACGTTCCTTGCTCACTCTCGCTCGCTCCTTCTCTCTTACTGCCCCTATCTGTTTGTTCCTCTACCCCTCACACCAAACTCTATTTGTCTGCTGATAGGTCTTTCTCATGCATTCCACACTCCTCCACTTCCCCTCTCTCCACCGTAATTTTACCTAGCAATAAACACCGACAATTTTGTCAAACTGTTGGCATAATTATCGCACACTGAAATGCTATTCAAAAAGTAATTACAGCCAAGAACGTCTTAAAAATTGATGTCTATATTAGATATTCACATATACATAAACCTTTAACAGTCTAGTATGATGTAGAATAACTGTAATTTCAGGACGTAAACATACAATACAATTTACATACATAAAATACCATAACATGTCCCACGCAAATGCTTGCTGATGGAATGTTGCTAATTAAAGTCATTCTTGCTGTTTCAAATTAATGCATGGAGTCCTAATATATTCATCATAAAAATTATATCTTGTTATTAAACATGCAACCGATTTTCGTTATAACACTGGTGTAGAATGATAACAATGTGCTATAAAGCTTGTGCAGTACAGATCACTCCCCATTCTAAGTCGACATGGAGAGCACTGTTTAAATGACCAGCTTTCCTCGTTATACATGTTTAGGAAATATAGTGCTGTAGTATTACTATTATAGGTCTTCCTGGCCAATAATGCAATAACGATATCAAATGAGGGCTACCTGGATTTTAACAGGTATCATTTTACCCGAAAACGTACAAGCTCCATTTAAATATTATATATAAAATATATAGATGATATTTGCTGAGTAAAAACTTGCTGTAAAATGTACTAGCACCTTTGTGTAGGTCAAACAGTAACATTCTATTACAATGATACGTATACTATAATATGAACTAAAAAATTTATACACACGATTAAGATTAGGCTTTTATAGCACCTAAGTAGGTAGACTGAGCAGTTGTAGAAATCAAGATTATATCACAGACTCTTACACTGAACTGATGGTCCCTCTGTTGTTTCACTGACTCATAACAGACTACAACACTTTCTTTTGGTAGACACGGATTTAGATTGCAAATCCACAGTGCCATCCCTGACACTGTGTTTAGTCCGCTTATTCATCTGATTATACTGATTCTTCTCAGATTCAGACAAAGGAAGGAAATATTCGAAAATAAATTCAAACAAGGCATTCACGTTCTCGCCTGTAATACTCGAAGTTTCATAGTAGGGTGGAGGCTTCTCCGGTTTCCATGTAGGATTTAGTTCACGGGCTAAAGCAATGGCAGTTTCACGATGAACCTGAAAAATATAATTGTATTTCAATCAATTACCCTAATATTTTCTGAACTAGTGAACATGCCAGTATATCCTATAACACACAAAATCTGATGGCATGCCATGTTTTTGGCACACAAATCATACAGAAATAGATAAAAATAATTATAGGAATTACATGGGTAATTTAGACTGGCCCACAATATAGCATGTATATTTTTAACACTAGTACAATGCTTACCTGAACATTAGTGAAAAACAATAAAGTAACCTCAAACAAGTAACAAATGATGTGTAAAACAATAATTGTACATGAATTAATGCACGCATAAGTGTTCTGTGCTGCACAACGTTGTGCATGTAATCCTGGGTGAATGAATGTACATGCATCTGTGTATGTGCATGAGTGAGTACATGGTTTTACATGTGCATGTGTTCATTCACGTGGGAAAGTGTTTGCACACACCTGTCGATTAGACTCAAGCACAGCATCTACCTTGCATCCTACTATTACAATCAGGCAATTCTCCTCAGTATGGGAATTTACCAATGGTAGAAACCGTTTCCTGCAAACAACATAAATCATCACATCGAAATTATGATCAACAACAGACATATACCTGACACAATACCCCATCACACTTGTATATAACGGGTCACAATCACACAGGCATGCACCCAGTACAGAACAGATGCTTATGTCCCAGTTAAGGCCACGTAAGGATGGTACGTTTATCTCTAAAAATGTTTTGTGACCTCGTTACAATGCAGAATATGCTAAAAAGCTGTAAATCATCAGCTTGCTTTCAAGTATAGGATTGTTTTACAACATTCACTTGAGAAAAAGGAAGATTGTTCAATAGAAAACGCCCCATTTGAACAAGGTCATGTCTCCCTTACCCAATTAAAATAAAGTGCACAAGAATTGTTTTTCAAATACATGTTGTTTAAGCGACATGCATGTTTATCAGAGCCCTGATAAAGTGGGGACAACTGTATTAGCGTGAACATATGTATACAATATGCTATGCATCTATCTATGAATATATATCCATAAGTGCTCGTTAGAAAATGGTGTCTGTTTCATGTATGGCTCTTCCCACTGGATATTTACAGACCAGTACAAATTAGCTACCCAGATACTCATATATGATATTTTACTATGTATATTCGTTAATTACTTTCACATATTTTGCATTCAAGTCATTGAAATTAGAAATATGAACTAAGGAAGAATGAATATCATGGTCGTAAAGGTAAAACTAATTTGTAAAAGTCTCCACGAATATCCACTATCATAGTTCTTACTCCAGCTGGTTGAATGTATCCTTCTGTGAAATGTCAAAGGCAAGAATTGCAGCTTTGGTTCCACGGCAGTACAGTGCACTCAATGACATGAACCTCTCCTGCCCAGCTGTATCCTGATCAGACATACCACAGCTATTATTGTATATTTATTGCATTGTGGGAACAAGAGTTACAAGGCTTCAGAAACAGCCTTTGAGGAAGCAAATCCTTGCCTTTGTAAAATGTAATGGGAATTCCAATTGTAAATAATATAATTCTACATTACTAGAATTGTGGCAGGTTTAAGTATGTAAACAGTATTTGCAAAATTCATAAATAAACTAGGAAATGTATATAGCTGGTCATCATATCACTTACGTATACAAGACAGCCTAGTATAATAAAGAGAAAATTTCTGATTTGACAACAATACATGCTAACACCAACAGCACGAATATATATATATATATATATATATATATATATCAAGAGCATATAAAGAAGGAGAGCGTATAACGGTGAAATGCTGAAACCATGTTGCAGTATTAGTCGAATTAATAAACTACCAGATTTTCACCGCTCAATATCTCAGCATAGGGACATCGTGATTCGTAGGGACAAGCAGTTTGTTTTATATTAGCAAGGTAGGACAGCTGATCAATAATACCACAAAGAATCGTCAAAATAAAACGGGCAAAATTTCTTAATTCAACTAATACTGCAACATGGTTTCAGCATTTCACCGTTGTACGCTCTCCTTCTTTATACGCTCTTGTATATATATATATATATATATATACAGTATTCGTTTTATATACACCCGTTTTATACTAATTGAGATGTACGCACACCCTTGAAAATGACTATGCAATCCCCACATTCCAAGACCAGCAGTCAGAAAATGCTACCAAATGCATGCAAGATCATATAAAGCATATGGATGGAATTGAAAAACAACGATTCAGCAAGGGAGTACAAACAGACTCTTGTAAGACTTACCCAGATGGCAACATTGTGCGGTCCCCATCGCTTTAAGTAGAAAGAAGCCCAATAATCTGGAACATAGGAAAGCAATTTTTGGTGATTGATAACATACTGCATTATATATAATACCCCATGAAAATTCTCTGTTACATATTTCAAAACTGTCAAAGATAAGCATTCTTTAGGGCTATACTAAAGTATGCCTCGTCCTATCACTATGTACATCATGTTATCCTACTGAATTAGCTTCCACAGATACAAAGATATTTGGATGTATACATTGAACTAGGTGTGTGTGCGATATACACAGCAATTGTACTCATGGGCAAAGTACAGAAGCATAGAAGCATACTAGGCTGCATAGCTAATATGGGTGATTACATAATAATAATTATTTAAAATCTTACTGGCTCCTCTTGTGGGTCGAACTTGCCTTCCTTATATCGTTTGATTAGCGAAGTCTTTCCAACATTAAATTCTCCTAGAATTATGACTTTCAGATTTCTGTAATTATGAAAAAATTATACACTTATTGACACACAAATCTTACTAATGAACTTAAATAATAATTATTATTTAATTTTTTAAATATCAAACCAACTTCAAAATAGCCATGTAAAAAGCCATACAGTGACGAATAACATTATCAATGAAAATTTGCAGTGAATCCTTTTACATTCTTAAAAACTACTGTCAAAAAGACTAGGCTTTATTGAGAAATGCGTACAATGATTCAAGACACAGTTTCACAAATAGCTGGTGTACTAATGAGAGGGAGATAATTACACACTTGTATAATCCACCTCTGTACGCAGAACTTCTAGCACTTCTGCATACACACCTTACATATTTGCACCATGAAGCACACATGTATAATTCAGCTATAGTCACTGTCACTATATTATTAAAAACTATTATTATTAGTCACTATTAAAAAATATTGTCATAGGTTGACGATGTTGCCGGTGAATGCTTTGGTGTAATAGCTGTTGAAGGACTATCCTAAGAACTGTAAATTTAGATCGGAGAATTGGACACAAATGTGGTGAAAGGCAAAGAGTAAAGAAAAAGATAAGAGAAATAAGGTAAAGATGTCATTATAGACAATATATTTACCTTTACTTTAACAAACATTAGATGCTTGAACATGAATGTTGAGGTTAGTTAATGCTAGCACACAAAACTTCTTCCAAGGCTACTCAAAAGCTGATAAGCAAACCCACAGTTGTACAAAGATTACAGAATAAATATATACTTTATTAGAGTAGTTGTCTAGATATAATAACAAATATACATCTTTTGGTGAAAAAAGTAACATAAATCAATTGCTCAATTGAGCCAATGTAAAAGATAGTGTCTGCAACAATGCTTGCTGGACAAGGAACGAGTTGTTATACAATCAAGCAGAAAAAACTTACGCTTTATTTTTTCTTTCTGCTTGCATGTTTACTGCCTACCCTGGCATGCATCAGTAGGCCTTAAGGATCAGAAATAATGTAACTATATTACAGGCAATCAACAACTGATAAATAAAAATGTTAATATTACAACACTGCGCCTCAGTAGCTCCTGTGACAGGACATATTGTGACTGGTAGATATTAGATGAAATAGGTAAATATTAAGTCGATTTACATGCATCCTTGACCTAACTCTGCTATGTAGCCCTCGCTCCCACCAACAGGGTGACCCGTAGTCAACTTGCCTCACCGGCAAACTCGACTCGTGTGTCGAGATTACCCGACTGGAGGTCGGCATGCTCGGCTTGTGGGTCTAGATGACCTGCCTGAGGATCGGGCAGAGCTGGACTCACAGGCTACTATAGACATGCAGGTACAGCTATAAGAATTAGAGACAAACAAAAAATGCCTCCATAGAATATCTAATTAAATACCAGAACACTTATATTTACATACAAATACATCAACCACCTTAAAAAATCAAGCAGAAATAATCCCTCCCATACTACAAATATTGTATAAAATCAAGGAAACTTATCAATTATATTATTTTAATTGCTCTGACAACACTATATTTGGATTCATCAAATTTTTTCTCCATCTATGAGAATGTTTTCAGTACATGTATTTGTATTTGAATTGTAATTTGTATGCAATAAAGATTTACTAATAATAATAACATGTGTTTCGACGTCGGAGAGTGTGAAAGATCTCAAATGAGTTATCCGGCGAGTCTATAGCTGCCGACCTCCAGCCCAGGCAAGCATCGCCACCGTGCAAGCGGAATTGGCGGGTGGGTCGAGTTAACCGGTACTCCACTGCACAGGTTCTATAGCCTATATGCCTAGACAGCACTTGGCAGGAGTAAATAATAAACAAAGATATAAATAAAAATCTCCACATAGATTTATATATACTCTCCTGCGCAACAGTGACGGTAAAATGCCCGATCACCTATTAATCATACATGGTAAATAAATAACAACCATTGCACTAGTACTAGTAGATACAATAATGTAACCCAAACACAGGATAGGGTTTACAATAGCGAGCCTATGGTCTTCTGTGGAGGAACCCCTGAGTGAATCACTCAGGGCAGTTGTGTGCGTTGCTTTCAGAGACTAGAGCTCCAACCTGGGTTATTCTCCACACGAACCGTTTCTCCGCTATCCTAGAACTTACTATGTATCACAATACTGTGTATTAAACTAATATAACGGTGTTACAAAAATACGCATAGCGTTTGGTGGTGCTAGGTGGGCGAACGCATATGCGCATTGGGAATGCGTACGTTACAGGTCAACAAAAATGGGGCTCAATATATCGCACTATCGTCATTTCGAATTTTGTAACACGTATATTGTTTTAATACAGAGTATTTGTGATACAATAGTAAGTTCCAGGATAGCGAAGAAAAGTTGTGTTGAAGAATAACCTAGGTTGGAAGTTCTGTCTCTGAAAAGCCACGCAACCGCCTGAGTGATATTCACTCAGGGTTCCTCCACAGAAAACCATAGGCTCGCATTGTAACCCTATCCTGTGTTTGGGTTTCATTATTTGTATTATAGTATAGTACTAGATAGTATAGGACACTATAAATACAATAATAAACGTAACCCAACTGCCCAACACAAAACTCAACACGAGAAATATTGACCCAAGGATATAAGATCTGTCCACATTTGCACGATAGTTTGCTTGCAGGGCGTTGGATTTTGCACCTGCGAAATGACAGTTGTGGTCAGCGATCGACATGAACGCAACAATCCGGCGGAGTCGACAGCGCTGCATCTCAGTCACTTCGCTGTAGCCTGTGGTAGAGTGGGGGGGGGGGAATCATAGTAAACCCTGTTAGCCCAAATGTGTTCAACATACAGGCGCCGAAACAGTGAACAGCACAGAGATGGATCAAGAACGATTCTCGAAGGAATGGTCGTTGGATCATTTATGAAAGTTGTCCAACGAGATTGCGGCGCACGGTTATTAGTGTCTCAGATTAAAGATGGAAGCTCCCATCGTACGTAGTAGCAACAATACTTTGCAAGCGAATGAGGTAAGCTTCCATTTACCTACGCAAGCCTAACAGTTGAAATAGAGGAGCCTTGCCACCTTAACATAATTAATGAGCAGGCAAAACTAGACAGTACTATCAAACGAACACATTCACTGCAGCACTGGCATGGCTACTGGCAGTGGCATAAGTTACATGTAACACACTGACAGTACAGAATGCATCATACAATGAGTACAATATTTAAGGGCATACAACTTCTTCAACCAATATGTAGCTTTTTGAAATTTCACATTGGACATTGTAGCCTCATACGTCACGCTGTATAGACTTCTTACTAGCAAACCCCGGCAGTCAAATCTTTACTTAACAGTAAACAATCCATGTTTAACCGTCCTCTTGAGGGTCAAAAGTTACACACACATTACTCTTCGCATGCAGGCGAGAAAGTACATTTCATGGTCGCTTTTCAAAAAGGCCATAAAAATGGTAGGTCATGCTGAAACAAAAAAGTTTTTCATACACATCGTCAACACATGTGTCCTCAAAAATGCTAAAACTGCCCTGTGCCCATTGCCTTTACCTCGCCAATTCTCGGCAAGTGATGGCTTTCCTACCTGATGTACTATATATCAGGCCGCCTATACACGGAGCCTAGTCGAAGCCGTTTAGATTTGTGCGCAATTCTGCAATTCCTCCCGTATCATCCTTAAAGGAACGAGGTGCCTCCAGGTCTAGGGTTATTTTCAGCTAATTTAGCGTTATAATTGCGCTACAGTAAAAAGTTTCATGGTTAACTCACCATATAAAATATTTAAAAAAATGTTTTAAAACTCACGACTAACAGTTTTGATTACAACGCGGTGGCGCCCTCAAAGCGCAACGATCTGAGCAAGTTGCGCAAAACCACGTTCCAGCCAAGGCTACAAGCCAGAGGGTATTTCTATTTATTCATTTAATAGCAAAAGTGATTGAGTAATATACTAAACGGACATATAGTTTCAGTTTAATAAGGGAAAATTTGCCCTAAAGATATACGTTCCGTTATTAATACATTTAGGTATAAATATAATTGGCACCTTTTGTGATTAGTCGCCGTCAATTTACCTGAAATAAAAATGCAAATACGCAACTTTTTCAAGGGTGGCCGCACGGTCCGGGGTGTCATGGCGCCGGTTCAACATTTTCGTAGGCAGTTGAGTGTAAATAATTATTAAGTATCTGGTGACAATACCTGTAGGTATAGACGATCTTGTTAATACAGTAAGTAACAGTTGTCATGGCAGTAAACCTAGAGGCTACTTGTCGCCTGTTAAGTTAAGGTGGAATGTTCCCCTGTCTTTTAAACTGCTTTGATCTTTGGCTTTGGACCGCCAGCTACTTAACATCCCAAGTCCGTTTCCGAATTACGCCCCGCGCCCTCACGTGCCGACTTCGTGAACTGCCGTACGTCGAGCCGTTTAGATTGGCCAACTGTTGACAGAACGCAGGACGGCCGGACAGACGAACGATCATGCGATTCTACAGCATGTACCTGACTACGTCAGATGACTCAAAATACGCCCCTCGAGTCTTGGCTCATGACTTGTGTTGGGTTACATTGTAATTAGTGTACTATTAGTACTATCAAGGCCGTACGCAGGAAATTTTCTGTAGGGGGGCAAAAGTACTCCCCATGCCCCCTGTTCCCTAAAGTTTCGCAATTTCACATTTCTTTATTTAAAGTGTAATATTTCTTTGATTGGTATGTAAGATAACCTTTTGTCACATTTCTATTTTATTTCTAAAAGTGTACAGTATTTGTCCCATTAAAAGGCATACTCTGAAAATTTCTAGGGGGGCAACTGCCCCTGCTGGCGCTGCCCCCCTGCTGCGTACGGCCCTGAGTACTATTACTATAGCATTAGTAGTATTACTATTAGTATTAGTGTACTGAGCCTGCAGTTTCTTCGCTGACTACGGCCAAAACACGCGTGTATGCTAACGTGCGCAAGTACATAGGTACGTATTATTACGTAAACCAAACAAATAAACCTTACCACCACACAACACCAAGTTGTTGATAAGGCCGTGAACCGCGAGTCACATTTCCATCGCTAACAGGATGTTCTGTAGTTAGACGATCACAGTGCCTTCTAAACTTCGCAAACAGTCATTGGTGTATGGAGACAATGTGCCAGTCTATTTAACGGAGAGCTAAATCACTGTGGCTAATGTAATGTACTGACGTCAGGTACAATTTTACTACACGTATTTTTCAGTAGGATTAATAGAAAACTAAAATTTAACTATGACTAACAACAAAAATAAAAAACTAAAAGAAAGATAGTATTTATTACAATAATATAATCACACTTATAGGCAGCATATATTTCATCCAGTACGTTTAATTCTCATTATATCCGGGCATTACGTTTGTTTACCACACCGAAATAACAAAACAAAACGAGTAGGATCTACGCCATATTCGTTTCTGTTTGTGAGAGATTTGTTCGCACATTTTTACGGAGTACTCGTTTTTGTCGCGTTTATACGACGAGATTTTTAACACAGTGGACGTATACAGCAACGATGTGTTTAGGATTAGGTTGCTTGGTAAGAAATAATTCATTAGGTGCAGGGTATTTTTCGATTTTAATAGAGAACGATGACGTATTTTGGCTAATCTGCCCTGGTCACATAAGATGCCAGACTGTCACTGAGTCACCTCATAAGTTATAACCTCATAAATAGGTAGGCTACTATTATTAATATTAGTCTTCAAAAGTCCTAGGGACTATAATCTATATAACGAAGATGGAGAGAGAAGTGGATCAAATCGATAGATCAACGCTGCTGATTGCGCCACAATTGGCCACTGGCAGCAAGATCAAGCCCGCACGTACAGCACACGCGCGGCGCCATTGACTATATATATACAACATGGTGTCGAACTCACCGACAGTCGCCGCCGCAGTTTCCACAACTCACCGTTTTAAATCAGTTACAACTCCCGTGTTCCTGCAGGTGACGCCACTTTCCAACTATCGTTGGAATCGCGGAACATTGCTTAACAATATACACCCGCCAATTTTGACAATCGGCCCGCCAGAATGCGCTTAAATCACAGAAATGCCTCAAATATACTTGCTAAATGATACTTAGCCTGCTACAGGATAAGGCGGCGGCTGGCTGAACCGTTGGCGGCTGCGCAATATATACAGTATTCGTTTTATATACACCCGTTTTATACTAATTGAGATGTAGCACACCTTGAAAATGACTATGCAATCCCACATTCCAAGACCAGCAGTCAGACCAAATGCTAACCAAATGCATGCAAGATCATATAAAGCATATGGATGGAATTGAAAAACAACGATTCAGCAAGGAGTACAAACAGACATCTTTGTAAGACTTACCCAGATGGCAACATTGTGCGGTCCCCATCGCTTTAAGTAGAAAGAAGCCCCAATAGTCTGGAACATAGGAAAGCAATTTTTGGTGATGATAACATACTGCATTATATATAATACCCCATGAAAATTCTCTGTTACATATTTCAAAACTGTCAAAGTATAACATTCTTTAGGGCTATACTAAAGTATGCCTCGGCTATCACTATGTACATCATGTAATCCTACTGAATTAGCTTCCACAGATACAAAGATATTTGGATGTATACATTGAACTAGGTGTGTGTGCGATATACACAGCATTGTACTCATGGGCAAAGTACAGAAGCATAGAAGCATACTAGGCTGCATAGCTAATATGGGTGATTACATAATAATAATTATTTAAAATCTTACTGGCTCCTCTTGTGGGTCGAACTTGCCTTCCTTATATCGTTTGATTAGCGAAGTCTTTCCAACATTAAATTCTCCTAGAATTATGACTTTCAGATTTCTGTAATTATGATAAAATTATACACTTATTGACACAAATCTTACTAATGAACTTAAATAATAATTATTTAATTTTTTAAATATCAAACCAACTTCAAAATAGCCATGTAAAAAGCCATACAGTGACGATAACATTATCAATGAAAATTTGCAGTGAATCCCTTTTACATTCTTAAAAACTACTGTCAAAAAGACTAGGCTTTATTGAGAAATGCGTACAATGATTCAAGACCACAGTTTCACAAATAGCTGGTGTACTAATGAGAGGGAGATAATTACACACTTGTATAATCCACCTCTGGTACCAGAACTTCTAGCACTTCTGATACACACCTTACATATTTGCACATGAAGCACACATGTATAATTCAGCTATACTGTCACTATTATTATTAAAAACTATTATTATTTGCATTAAGCATTAAAAATATTGCCATAGGTTGACGATGTTGCCGGTGAATGCTTTGGTGAATAGCTGTTGAAGGACTATCCTAAGAACTGTAAATTTAGATCGGAGAATTGGACACAAATGTGGTGAAAGGTAAAGAGTAAAGAAACAGATAAGAGAAATAAGGTAAAGATGTCATTATAGACATATATTTACTCCTTTACTTTAACAAACATTAGATGCTTGAACATAAATGTTGAGGTTAGTTAATCTAGCACACAAAACTTCTTCCAAGGCTACTCAAAAGCTGATAAGCAAACCCACAGTTGTACAAAGATTACAGAATAAATATAATACTTTATTAGAGTAGTTGTCTAGATATAATACAAATATACATCTTTTGGTGAAAAAAGTAACATAAATCAATTGCTCAATTGAGCCAATGTAAAAGATAGTGTCTGCAACAATGCTTGCTGGACAAGGAACGAGTTGTTAGTACAATCAAGCAGAAAAACTTACGCTTTATTTTTTCTTTCTGCTTGCATGTTTACTGCCTACCCTGGCATGCATCAGTAGGCCTTTTAAGGATCAGAAATAATGTACCTATATTACGTATTACAGCAATCAACAACTGATAAAATTAAAATGTTAATATTTACAACACTGCCTCAGTACCTCCTGTGACAGGACATATTGTGACTGGTAGATATTAGATGAAATAGGTAAATATTAAGTCGATTTACATGCATCCCTTGACCTAACTCTGCCTATGTAGCCCTCGCTCCCACCACAGGGTGACCCGTAGTCAACTCGCCTCACCGGCAAACTCGACTCGTGTGTCGAGATTACCCGACTGGAGGTCGGCCTGCTCGGCTTGTGGGTCTAGATGACCTGCCTGGAGATCGGGCAGCTGGACTCACAGGCTAGCTATAGACATGCAGGTACAGCTATAAGAATTAGAGAACAACAAAAAATGCCTCCATAGAATATCTAATTAAATACCAGACACTTATATTTACATACAAATACATCAACCACCTTAAAAAATCACACAGAAATAATCCCCTCCCATACCTTACAAATATTGTACTAAAATCAAGGAAACTTATCAATTATATTATTTTAATTGCTCTGACAACACTATATTTGGATTCATCAAATTTTTTCTCCATCTATGAGACTGTTTTCAGTACATGTATTTGTATTTGAATTGTAATTTGTATGCAATAAAGATTTACTAATAATAATAACATGTGTTTCGACGTCGGAGAGTGTGAAAGATCTCAAATGAGTTATCCGGCGAGTCTATAGCTGCCCGACCTCCAGCCCAGGCAAGCAGTCGCCACAGTGCAAGCCGAATTGGCGGGTGGGTCGAGTTAACCGGTACTCCCACTGCACAGGTCTATAGCCTATATGCCTGACAGCACTTGGCAGGAGTAAAATAATAACAAAGATATTAAATAAAATCTCACATAGATTATATATACTCCTCCTGCCAACAGTGACGGTAAATGCCCGCTCACCTATTTAAATCATACATGGTAAATAAATAACAACCATTGCACTAGTACTAGTAGATACAATAATGTAACCCAAACACAGGATAGGGTTACAATGCGAGCCTATGGTCTTCTGTGGAGGAACCCCTGAGTGAATCACTCAGGGCAGTTTGCTGGTGCGTTTTCAGAGACTAGAGCTTCCAACCTGGGTTTATTCTCAACACGAACCTTTCTCCGCTATCCTAGAACTTACTATGTATCACAATACTCTGTATTAAACTAATATAACGTGTTACAAAAATACGCATAGCGTTTGGTGGTGGCCTAGGTGGGGCGACCGCTATGCGCATTGGGAATGCGTACGTCACAGGTCAACAAAAATGGGGCTCAATATATCCGCCACTCGTCATTTCGAATTTTTGTAACACGTTATATTTGTTTAATACAGAGTATTGTGATACATAGTAAGTTCCAGGATAGCGAAGAAAAGTTCGTGTTGAGAATAAACCCAGGTTGGAAGTTCTAGTCTCTGAAAACGCACCAGCAAACCGCCCTGAGTGATTCACTCAGGGGTTCCTCCACAGAAAACCATAGGCTCGCATTGTAACCCTATCCTGTGTTTGGGTTACATTATTGTATCTATAGTACTAGTACTAGTAGTAGTAGGAACTATAAATACAATAATAAACGTAACCCAACTGCCAACACAAAACTCAACACGAGAAAATATGACCCAAGGATATAAGATCTGTCCACATTTGCACATTTGCACATTGCGAAAATGAATTGTGGTCAGCGCTCCATGAACCAACAAGTGCCGCGGAGTGACAGCGCTCATCTCACGTCTACTGCTGTGACTCTGTGGTAGAGTGGGGGGATTCTAGTAAACCCTGTTAGTCCCAAATGTGTTCACATACGCGCCGAAACAGTGGAACGCACAGGGATGGTATCAAGAACCTTCTCGAAGGAATGTTCGTTGGGATCATTATGAAAGTTGCCACGAGATGGCGCGCACGTTTTAGTGTCTTCAGATTAAAGATGGAAGCTCCCATCGTACGTAGTAGCAACAACTATTTGCAAGACAGAATAGGTAAGCACTCATCCATTTACCTACGCAAGCCTACAGGTTGAAATAGAGAGCTGCCACCTGTAACTAATTAACGCAGGCAAAAACTACACAGTACTATCACCACCACATTCACTGCAGCACTGGCAGTGGCTACTGGCAGTGGCATAAGTTACATGTAACACACTGACAGTACAGAATGCCACCATACAATGCAGTACAATATTTAAGGGAGCATAAACTTCTTCAACCAAATAGAGCTTTTGAAATTTCACTGTGACATTGTAGCCTCATACGTCACAGGCATGTATAGTTCTACTAGCAAACCCGGCAGTCAAATTCTTTCTAACAGTAAACAAATCCATGTTTAACCTCCTCTTGAGGTCAAAAGCTTATCCAACACTTACTCTTCGCATGTCAGCGGAAAGTACATTTCATGGTCCTTTCAATAAAGCCATAAAAATGGTAGGTCACTGGCTGAAACAAAAAAGTTTTCATACACATCCGTCAACCATGTCCTCAGAAAATGTCTAAAATCTGCCCTGTGCCCCATTACCTTTGACCCCAATTTCGGCACAGTGATGGCTTTTCCTACCATGATGTCTATATACACCGCCTATCACGAGCCTAGGTCGAGCCGTTTAGATTTGTGCCGCAA
Source organism: Priapulus caudatus (assembly GCF_000485595.1). Taxonomy (NCBI): domain Eukaryota; kingdom Metazoa; phylum Priapulida; class Priapulimorpha; order Priapulimorphida; family Priapulidae; genus Priapulus; species Priapulus caudatus. The sequence goes on from NW_014577076.1 coordinate 1,139,506, forward strand.
TTCTGCATTTCCCCCATATCCTTAAAGGAACCAGTAGCCCTCTAGGTTCTAGGGTTATTTTCAGCTAATTTAGGTTATAATTGCGCTACATAAAAAGTTTCATGTTCAATCACCATTAGAAATAATTTAAAAAAAATGTTTTAAAACTAACGACTACAGTTTGATTACAACGACGGTGGCGCCACTCAAAGCGCAACGATCTGAGAAGTTGCGCAAAACCACTTCCAGCCAAGGGCTACAGCCGAGGGTATTTCTATTTATTCATTTAAAAGCAAAAGTATTGTAATATCTTATAAACGACATATAGTTTCAGTTATAAATAGGGAAAATTTGCCCTAAAGAATACGTCCGTTGTTAAATACCATTTAGGTATAAATATAATTGCACTTTGTGATTAAGCTCGCCGTCATTTACCTGAAAATAAAAATGCAAATACGCAACTTTTTCAGGGTGGCCGCACGGTCCGCGGTGTCATGGCGCCGTTCAACATTTCGTAGCGTTGATTGTGTAAATAATTAATAAGTATCTGGTGACAAATACATGTAGGTATAGACGTTTGTTATACAGTAAGTACAGTTGTATGCAGTTAAAATCCTAGAGGCTACTGTCGCCTTTAAGTTAAGGTGGGAATGTTCCCCTTCTTTTACACTGCTTGATCTTTGACCTTTGACCCCAGCTTCAACATCCCAACTCGTTTTCCGAATTACCCCCCCCCACGTCCGACTTTCGAATCCGTACGTCGAGCCGTTTAGATGTGCCCAACCTGTTGACAGACGCACGACGGGCCGGACAGACGAACGATCATGCGATTCTACAAGCTGTACCTGACTACGTCAGATGACCTCAAAATACCGCCCTCGAGTCTTGACTCATGACTTGTGTTGGGTTACATTGTAATTAGTGTACTATTAGTACTATCAAGGCCGTACGCAGGAAATTTTCTGTAGGGGGGCAAAAGTATTCCCCATGCCCCCTGTTCCCTAAAGTTTCGCATTCACGATTTCTTTATTTAAAGTGTAATATTTCTTTGATTGTATGTAAGATAAACCTTTTGTCACATTTCTATTTTATTTCTAAAAAGTGTACAGTATTTGTCCCATTTAAAAGGCATACTCGAAAATTTCTAGGGGGCAACTGCCCCTGCTGGCGCTGCCCCCCTGCTGCGTCCGGCCCTGAGTACTTTACTATACATTAGTATGATTACTATTAGTATTAGTGTACTGAGCTTGCAGTTCTTCGTGCTGACAACGGCCAAAACACGCGTGTATTGCTAAGCTGCGCAAGTACATAGGTACGTATTATTACGTAAACCACAAATAAACTTACACCACACAACACCAAGTTGTTGATAAGGCCATAGCCGTGAACGCGGAGTCACATTTCCATCGCTAACAGGATGTTCTGTAGTTAGACGATCACAGTGCCTCTAAACTTCGCAAACAGTCATGTGTTATGGAGACAATGGCCAGTCATTTAACGAGAGCTAAATCACTGTGGCTAATGTGGACTGACGTCAGGTACAATTTTACTACACGTATTTTTCAGTAGGATTAATAAAACTAAAATTAACTATGACTATACACAAAAATAAAAAACTAAAAGAAAGATAGTATTTATTACAATAATATAATCACACTTATAGGCCAGCATATATTTCATCCAGTACGTTAATTCTCATTATATCCGGGCATTACGTTTGTTTACCACACCGAAATAACAAAACAAAACAGTAGGATCTACGCCATATTCGTTTCTTTGTTTGTGAGAGATTGTTCGCCAACATTTTACGGAGTACTCGTTTTTGTCGCGTTTATACGACGAGATTTTTAACAGCAGTGGACGTATACAGCAACGAGTCTGTCTTAGGATAGGTTGCTTGGTAAGAAATAATTCATTAGGTGCAGGGTTATTTTTCGATTTTAATAGAGAACGATGACGTATTTTGGCTAACTGGCCCGGCCCCTGGTCACATCAAGATGCCAGACTGTCACTGATTCACCTCATAAGTTAAACCTCAATAAATAGTAGGGCTACTATTATTTAATATAGTCTTCCAAAGTCCTAGGACTATAATCTAATAACGAAGATGGAGAGAGAAGTGGATCAAATCGACTAGATCAACGCTGCTGATTGCGCCACAATTGCCACTGGCAGCAAGATCAAGCCGCACGTACAGCACACCGCGGCGCCATTGACTATATATATACAACATGGTGTCGAACTCACCGGCAGTCCGCCGCCGCAGTTTCCACGAATCACCGTTTTAAATCAGTTACAATTCCCGTGTTCCTGCAGGTGACGGCGGCCACTTCCAACTATCGTTGGAATCGCGGAACATTGCTTAACAATATACACCGCAATTTTGACAATCGGCCCGCCAGAATGCGCTTAAATCACAGAAATCCTCAAATATACTTGCTAAATGATACTTAGCCTGCTACAGGGATAAGGCGGCGGCTGGCTGAAACGTTGGTGGGCTGCGCTGATTCGGCTGCAGCAAGTTTAATGCGGCAAGACAGGCTGCAGACTACGCTGTTGACATCGCGGGTGAGTCAGTACTCATGGTATGCGCAGCCGCCAACGTTCAGCAGCCGCCGCCGTTATCCTGTAGCAGGCTAAGTATCATTTAGCAAGTATATTTGAGGCATTTCGTGATTTAAGCGCATTCTGGCGGCCGATTGTCAAAATTAGCGGTGTGTATTGTTATAGCAATGTTCCGCTGATCCAACGATAGTTGGAAAGTGGCGTCACCTTGCAGGACACGGGAGTGTAACTGATTTAAAACGGTGAGTTTGTGAAACTGCGGCGGCGACTGCCGCGAGTTCGACACCATGTTGTATATATATAGTCAATGGCGCCGCGCGTGTGCTGTACGTGCGGGCACAGGCACTTGAAGCATATCAACTGTAAACACACGGCCGCCATTGCAATTGGCGATACCAGAAATGCACTCATCAACATAAATAGTGAGAAGAGCAGTATAGAGGCTCAGGGTTCCGCGTTTTGGTCTAAATATAGCAATGTTACCTACAATCCCGGTGCCGCTGGCCATACCGGTTACAATATGAGCGAAAAACCGTGGCGGCTCGGCGTGTAATGTCCTCTCTGCACAATCGACCGATTTTACATTGGCTATAGTGTTATTATTGCAATAGATATTAGAAGTAAGGAATTAAAAAAAGGAAAAAAGCAGCCCGCGACAACCCTGTTACCCATGTTCGTGGCTGTGCACATCGTGGCTCGTGCTTGCTGGCTGGGCGGCATTGATTGAAGTACGGGGGGGGGGGGGGGAGGTTGAATGCACTGATTGTTACAGTCGTGTGGGTGTGGTTATTGCTGTATATGTAGGGGTGGGCACCGCTGGTATGAGGGAGCGACAGCAAAACTTTCCCAGAATTGAGCAAAAAGCTGTAATCAGGGATGACACAGGAGTGTGCCGGCATGCAAAAAGAAATGTTGCTGTGACTTTCATTACGATTTTCCATGTATATAGTCAGAAGGATTGACACTATTTTCACAACGGCGGGTAAATACAGGAACATTTTCACAACGGCGTTGTTAAATTTTGCAACGGCGGTGCGCCGCAGTGCCTCCTATCAAAGTGACAATAGCTGTGGCAATATTTTATATCTTGCTGATTACACACATGTAATAATCTCTGTTTAAATTTGTTATTATGAAAACATTGCTCAGAAATGGTAAATCCGAAAAAATATAGCGAAATATAGTCTCACCTCACAGTGGATATATCACTGATTACACCAACTTTAAAAACACTAGTTATGATTTTATGCAGTTATTGCATAGAAAACTGGATTTGAAGACATCATACCAGCTCCGCATGTTATTGTGTCCAGGCAATCTAAAAACAAATGGCGCCTTCATAGTAACTGCACCTGATTAACACAAAAGGGCATTTGATTCTGTGTAGTAAAAATTATTGACTTGTCGTATGCAGTGAAGCGCAGCAGCGAAGTGCTTTTGTGAGCGAGTTTGTTGTTAATGTTAGACTAGCACGAATCAAACAACTGTGGAAGCAGTAGGCCGTGTACTTTGGATCTCGGAGAATTACTGTTACGCTAGCATTAACCTCTGTGTTTGCACTCACACCAACATTGCTGCGATGCGATTATTTGCATTAATTTACTGCACTCTGGTCGATGTCTCGCGCTATCGCGAGAAAGTCTGAGAAATGGCAGCGGAAATAAAAAACACTAATCAAAATTGTAATCGTGCCTGTTTTGGTGAATACGAAGGTCCTAAGACATTTTATCATTACTCTAAACAATTGCTGATGCAATAACGGTGAGTGTCATAAAAGTGGGCAAAGCATGAGATTTTGCTCGAATATATTACTGTTATGTCGAGCTATGGTACCCAAATCTTTCACTGTGCTTCTAGACCCAGAGGATATAGTATTTACTGGATAAATTTTTCTTTGTTTTGTCAGCTGGGAACATGTTGTGGAAGTGCAGCAGCCAGTCTTTGCTGTGGCTGCTGCCCAAACTGCAAGAATTCCACCTCGTCTCGAATTATGTATGCAGTGATACTCCTCATAGGCTCTTTTGTAGCATGCCTCATGTTGATACCTGGCCTACAAGATCAACTCGCCAAGGTAGAATATAAAACTTCAATTCATTTGATCAGATGTGCTGTTTGCATGGTGCCTGCTTAATGTATGATTGAATTTGTTATGAATACATGTGTTGATGGTCGAATAACTATAGCACTGCAATTAGTAAAAAAGCAGCATTAGTAAAATATTATCTAGAAATAATACTGGTTACTGTGTCGTATAATTTTCTTGTGATTGACTGTGTGATTTTATGTATCGATTAAATCTTCAAGATTCCAGCTCTATGTGAGGGCTCAGAGGAGGGCATCAACGATGCACTGGGCACATTGGGACATGAGGGACTGGTGGACTGCAGCAAGCTTGCTGGATACAGGGCCGTGTATCGGATCTGCTTCTCACTGACATGCTTCTTCTTCTTATTCGCCGTCATAATGATTAATGTGAAGCATTCGAAGGACCCTCGCAGTTCAATTCAAAATGGGTGTGTGAAATAGGAGAAAGATTTGCCGGTTACAATGGTTACAATGTTCATACCTTAAGTTTCTATATAAATTGATGCGCTTACTCTTTCATTCCTATCTCTCACTCTAATTGTTGTTTACTTACTTGCTCTCTATCTCTTTCTCTCTCACTCTCTCTGTGTATCTTTCTCTCTTAGAACAAATGACGCTATAGAATCCCTTCCCATCTTACCTATTCACATTACCAATTGGTTCCCATACCTTGACCCATTCGGAAATTCTTAAGGATACACTCAAGGTTTTATGCAAAATTTCATTTATTTTTAGCTCATATGACGTAGTCAGATGCAGCTTGTAGAATCGCATGATCGTCCGTCCGTGAGTGCGTGCGTCAACAGTTGGGCACAAATTTTAACCGCTCGACGTGTGGTCACGATATTCGGGACGTGGGGGGTAATCCGAAAACGAGTTGGGATGTCGAAGCTGGGGTTCAAAGGTCAAAGGTCAAGAGGTGTAAAAGAAGGGGGAACATTCCCTCCTTAACTTAAGGTATAGGGAGGAAATGCAGAATTGGCTGCGGCACAATCCTAAACGGCCCATCGACCTCTAGCAGTTCGGTTGATCAGTCCGAATGCTAATAGACATCAATGCGGGCTAGGAAAAGCCATCACGTGATGCCGAAATATTGGCGCGTCCCAGCGTCAAAGCGTTAATGCGGGGCACAGCGGCAGATCTTTTAGACATTTTACTGAGCCGGCATGGTCCTGAAGACGAAAACGCGAGCTTTGAAAAACTCTTTTTGTTTTAGTAGAGTGACCTACCATTGTTATGACTTTATTAAGAAAGAGACCATGGAAATGTTACTTCCAGCTGACATGTGCAAGAGTAAGTGATTGAATAAACTTCTTTGACCTTACAACGGGAGGGTTAAGACAATGGAAGTTGTGTTCACTTGTTAGAAGAATTTGAACTCGACTGGTTTGCTAGCTAGATCTTACATGCCTGAGTGTATGACGGCACAGGTCACAAGTGAAATTTCAAAGCTAATTTGTGTATGAAGAGGTTTATGCTCCTTAAGATCGTCATAAATTTCCTATAAGGCAATCATAGTAGTCAGTCGGTTACATGGCTACTTATGCCCACTGCAGTAAGCCACTGCACGCTGCATGATGGTGGGTCGATCAAAGTACGTGCATTCTTAATTTTTTGCCTGCCGTATCTTAAGGGTACAGGTGGCAGCTACTCTATTTCAGCTCTGATACGCCTTGCGATAGGTAGAATGGATGAAGTGACATTATATTCGCTGTCTATGGCAAGATAGTAATGTTGTACTACCGTACGAATGGGGAGCTTCCATCATTTAATCTTAAGACACTTAAACGTACGCGCCATCTCGTGGCAACTTTCATAACGATCCCAACGAACATTCCTTTGAGAAGGTTCCTGATACCATCCCTGTGCCTTCCACTGTTTCGGCGCGTATGTGAGCACATTTGGGACTAACAGGGTTTACTAGAATCCCACCACTCCACCACAGAGTCACCGCAGTAGACGTTAGATGAGCACTGTCGCTCCGCGGCACTTGTTTATTTTCATTCTTATTTGATGGCTAACACTAGGTGCCACCTCTGTGCATGCATATTTCTCCATATACCGATGCATATGAACTTTCAGAGCGTTTTGATTGCCTGCGTTTGGTGTAGGGAGCTGTGGCCCTTTAAACGTACATTTACTGATGACGTCAGACACATGAACCAACCAAGCATGTTCGCGGTATTCATTATGCCAGAATCTATCAGCATCAACCCTCCTAGAGCTGTCAACTGTCAGTGATAGTTGGAATTGCCGCGATGTTGAAAATAACATTTATACTTCGATACACAAGGGCCTGGATTTGTTGACACGTAGCTCAGTGGTGTTATGCAGTACACAGCGTTTGCGCATTTCGCATCCAATTGCGGGCATAATCCTAGTAATTTCTCACAATTTCTCAAGCATAGAAAATTGTACCAATTTAAGGTTTCCTTTAGTAGGAAAGATATATCACAGTAAATACTAACAGTAGATGTTTTGCATACATTCACCCATTTCGCACACAGGCAGTCAATCATTGTGAAAAGAAGAAAAAACTTTTCTGTTTCGATTTCTGCCATAGTGTCTGATGTGATGTATATAAATGAATATTTCTCTGTCATTACAACTCGGAATAATTATATTTTACACTTGTTTTAATGGTAACACAATGCTGTAAACATACATGCCATGGTTTTGTATTAAGTGCCATATTTTATGCGTTAAGGCTTGAGTGTATCATTAAGTTCTACTCCTATTATATGGATATCCATGAAGATATAGCTGAAAATATATGAATATGAAAATAGCATGAAGTGCAAATTTGTTATTTTGCAAGCTTTTAAGAACACATATCACTGCCAGGTCTTACAACAAAATTATTTGGCTCTCTCTCTCTCTCTCCCTCTCGTTCTCCCCCCTCTCCCTCTCCTTTCCTCTCTCCCCACTCTCCCTCTCCCTCCCTACCTCCCTCTCTCCCCCCTCCTTCCCCCTCCCTCCCCCCTCCCTCCCTCCCTCACTCCCCCTCTCTTTCTCGCCTCATATATATATGATATATATATATATGATATATATATATATATATATATATATATATATATATATATATATATAGTTGTCGTTCGTCGAGTGTCTAGTGTGTCGTTACGTTA
>NW_014577076.1:1147275-1163142 GCF_000485595.1 Priapulus caudatus
TACGTATACTAACCTTACCGTTCCGAACCCTACCCCTCGTACCTACCCTCCTCTTCTCGTCTCAGTATACATATATATATAGTATATATATATATATATATATATATATATATATATATATATATATATATATATATGATAATTGCCGTTTCGTTCAGAGGCTTATGTGCTCGTTTGAATAAAATTGTAAGCACGTAATTATATATTGTTGATAGTATACAAGTAGAATGCAGTTTATTTGTGTAGATGTGTTCTACAATAATTATTTTATTGTACCGCAGGTTTTGGTTTTTCAAAATTCTCATGATTATTGGTATCTGCGTTGGAGCATTCTTTATCCCGTATGGGCCATTTTCCGATGGTAAGTAAAACTATCAGATTATGTGAGTAAAAACATCTGGCCATGCAGGTAGTGCCTTTGATGTACCTACAAATGTGATACTTCACCACCATACAAATGATGTATAAGGTCATGATAAAAAGTAAAATGTTAGCCAAGTAGTTTTAAGATTTGGGCCTAGATTTAAAATAATTTTATTCCATTTTTTTTCTTTGAGACTGAAAGTGGTTTAAAAACATCTCTGATAACCAATTGTCCTAGGAAATGTGCTAATGCAGATTTCTCATAATTTTTTGTTCTATTTCAGTGTGGATGTGGTTTGGTATGATAGGAGGATTTCTGTTCATACTCATTCAACTGGTCATGATCGTTGATTTCGCTCATGGCTGGGCTGAAAAATGGGTCGGTAACATGGAGGACGGTGGTGGCAAGGGGTGGTATGTGGGTAAGTTTCCCATTTACTGAATTTCCTGTCTGTTAATCGTTGTTTACCTGTGTTACGTGTGTGTGCGTGCATGCCTATTGTGATATTTATTGGATTCATCCATGATGCAATGTAAACAAAATCCAAGTATATGTCTGCATGGGCTTGGTATCACTTGTGGCATAAACAGATATATTTAATTATATTTGGCTTACTGAACTTGCTGATATAACTTGCGAATTGATATTTTTTATTGACATTTTTGACTACAGCTTTGCTGATAGTCACATTCTTCTGCTATGCTGGAGTGATTGCATTCGTCGTTCTGCTGTACATCTACTATGGAGGGGTAAGGGCGAATTATAGTTTTTAGCTCATCTGACATAGTCAGATGCAGCTTGTAGAATTGCATGAGCGTGCGTGCGTGCGTGCATCCGTGTGTTGGGCGCAAATCTTAACCGCTCGACGTACGGTGACGATATTCAGGACGTGGGGGGGGGGGATATCCGAAAACGAGTTTGGATGTTGAATCTGGGAGGTCAAAGGTCAAAGGTCAAGAGGTGTAAAAGAAGGGGGAAAATTCCCTCCTTAACTTAAGGTATAGGGAGGAAATGCAGAATTGCGGCACAAATCTAAACGGCTCGACACCTAGGCTCGTGATAGTTTGTGTATAGCATCATGGTAGGAAAAGCCATCACTGTGCCGAAATTGGAGGTCACAGGTCAAAGGTCAATGGGGCACAGGGCAGATTTTAGACATTTTCTAAGGACATGGTCTGACGGAGCGATTGAAAAACTTTTTTTTTTCAGCGGTGACATATCATTTTTATGGCTTTATTGAAAGGACCATGATATGTACTTTCCGCTGACATGCGAAGAGTAAGTGTTGGATAACCTTTTGACCCTCAAGAGGAGGGTTAAACATTGATTTGTTGACTGTTAACAAAGGACTGAACTGCTTTTGCTATTATTAGAGCCCATACCTGTGTGAATGTGAGGCTACAGTTGCACAGTTGAATTGCAAAGGCAAAAGTTTGTTGAACAAGGTTTATGCTCCTTAAATCATATTATTTTCTAAAGCAGTCTGTCTATAGCACCATGAAGGCTGAATCAGTGAATGCTCGCATGGGTAGGCAAAAACACATGGCAGCCCATGGCTGGCACGCTTCTAATCATAATTGTTGCTTGCCAACCTGCAATGCACATGTGTCTGCAATGCATAAAGATTGGGTGGGTGCGAAAGTGTAGCTGATATATTTGTTCGAATTGGCTACGAAAGTCAAACAAGAATAAAGAAGACTTATGTATAAGACGTCTTGCTATGCACAAATGAATTTATCAGCAGAACACCAGACACCAGATGAGCCCTGTCGCACTGCGGCACTTGTCTTCTTTTTATCGCTCAATGCAATTTTCAGAAATAAAGATGGTGATGATTAATTTTTCATGCTTTGTCAAGTATTAAATGACTTGTATTCATTATCACACATATATATATATGTTATTCTGCTAAAATATATATCTCAATTTCAAATACGTGGATCAAAGGTCACTAGCTGGAAAAGCAATGATTTTACAGCACATGATCGATCCATTTGATCAAATAAATTTTTTCTCTCTACAATTTGCCTGTCAATTTATTTTATAAAATATATTATGAGGAGTATGTAATGTGATTAACATTAGTTAGGTTATGTTATTAGCCTGTTGTTATTGTTAAAATGGACAGAGGCCTTTACTTCATGATCATGGTGGAGCAGTTCATACTAGGTCATAGCAGAAGCTCTGGAGGAAGGAGTCGTGCCGTGCTGCTCTTGACAGTGAGTTTCTTGCTTCTTCCCCAGTCTGGCTGTGGCTTGAACAAGTTCTTCATTAGTTTGAACCTGATCCTGTGTGTGGGTATATCAGTGATGGCCATCTTGCCCAAGGTGCAGGAGGCCCAGCCTCGCTCCGGTCTGCTGCAGGCATCCATCATCAGCCTCTACATCATCTATCTCACCTGGTCAGCGATGACTAACCAGCCAGGTACGTCTGTGGCGCGGTGGCTTCAGTCTAATTAAAAAATAAAAATGTGCAAACGCTTTACTTGTACATCGAATCTGTCAAAATTGTGTTGAAAATGTCAGCGATGACTCTGACTCTACTATTTTTGTACTGCGGGCTTTGGGTTAAGTGATTGTTGTAAAACTAACCACCACATACCAGAAGCGAGTAGCTTTGCCAGCTGACACTTGTTACAAGAAACCAAAGCCACACAGTTATCGAGGCCATATGCTCGACGGGCAGCCAGAAGAAAAATTAAATTACTGCACATGCGTTCTTACCCAGTTTCATCACTACCATGTGATTCTTTCAGATGCTAAATGCAACCCTTCACTGACTGAGATCTTTACACCTGGACAAGCGACAAGCGATGAGTACTTCGGCTTTGATGCACAGAGTATTGTTGGCTTGCTCGTGTGGTTTGGTTGTGTACTTTACTCAAGGTAAACCATATTCACTCTGTCACAGAGTTTGTGCTCATACTTATATTGTATTGTTAAAGTAGTGACATAATTCAATAATTTTATAGTTAGTTCAAGAGAAACATTGTGCAAATAGAAACGTTTTATGATTCCTGCCTGTTTGTTTGTTTGTATGTATGTATGGCAGGTTTTGTATGGGTCCTTGAAAACCTAGAAAGTCTTGGAAATAGGCTAGGGTCATGGGAAGTTCTGGAAACAGGATAAGGATATGTTTGGTTCTGGGAGGTTCTCAAGTTAGAACACTTATCTATCAGGTCCACATTTTACCAACACCAAGTTTAATATAATGAAGCTATAATTAATTGCAATCTAGTTATAGCCCTGTTTACTGTCTGAGATGCAATAATACTTACTGGAAGGAAGGCTTTATTCACTAATTGTTTATAGGAATATGCGAGGTACAAAGAATATCTATGGTTTAAATCTCAGCATCCTTGGAAACAGACCTTCCTAGAAAAATCCTGGGAAATGCTTTACCTTAAGTGCACAAACCTTTATATGAAGACTGACTGTTACACAACAACAGTACAGTAGCAATAATTTCATCGTTAAATACATGGAATATTGTTCCACAAATTATGCCAAAATTTGTTGCCAACATTGTTTAATGGTAAATCATACTATGTTGTGTGTTTTAAGAGACAGCAACGTTGAACAGTGTTTCAGGAAATAGCAATACTATGATAAACAATGATGGTAACATTTGTTGAATCTTGTGTCACAGATGTTAGTGATGATAATTCCCTTATTGTAGCATTCGGTCCTCGGCTACTGGACAGATGACTAAGCTGACTGGTTCGACTGAGAAGGTGCTGCTGGAAGATGGTAAGCTTGTGTGCAGTCGTATTGGTTGCCCGTGCTGGTGCAAGCCATGCATGCCATTTCAGTACGTGTATTTGTATTTAAATGTCATGCAATAACGACTTAATAATAATTATAGAATGCTTAAATAATATCCTGTTTGCTGACCCAGTATTTCCAGTAGTGATATTGTTGTCACCATTTTCTGCACACTAAGTATAAGCATACATCCGTGATTTTCACATATGTTGAAATATATTTGGTTACATCAACTGAAAAGTGATTTTGACCAATCGTTGCACACAATATAATACCATTATACATACGCGCATACTCGTTTATATAATAATATAATACAATTTCAATAATCAAGTAGTTTCCCAAGAAATTGGTTAAGTGTATATGCTTATATGCTGTATTTTGATTCTTTATACTTGCCTTCTTAAACTCGGATCATTATTTGAAAAGTTTGCATGATGGCATTCCATTATTAATAACTTAGCAATGTTAAAGATATCTCTAGCTGTGCATTGTCTGCTAAGAGCATGAGCTACTTTTGAAATATAGTTAAATGCAGTACATAGCATCTGCTTGAGGCAGTCGGCCTGGTTGTCCTGCAACGCGTTCTCCTTTAATAAACAGAATCCGATCTGTATGGTTCGGTAGGCGAGAGTCCAAGCCAAGAGGATCCTGAGGGGGCAAAGGTCTGGGACAACGAGAAGGAGAGCGTTGCCTACAGTTACAGCTTCTTGCATGTCATGTTCTGTCTGGCTTCTCTGTATATCATGATGACGCTAACCAACTGGTACAAGTAAGTGTGGTTGTTGGCACTGGCAAGGTTTGTTTGTGCAGTGGGGAGACAGAGGTATTTGTATTTCCACATTGGGTTCTCATATGGAATTCTCAATGGTTTCAAAGAATTAACCTGTAGATAAGTTGGGATGCATAGGAAATCAGTGTTTTCACTGATAATTAATTAAAAGCTACATGTGATGTTGCAAATATTTCATGTAGCCGTCTTTCCTGGCTTAATCATTTTCGTGCATACATCTATCCCTTTTTTAGCTCATCTGACATAGTCAGATGCAGCTCGTAGAATCGCATGATTGTCCGTGCGTCCGTGCTTCCGTCAACAGTTGGGCACAAATCTAAACGGCTCGACGTACGGATTCGAAAGTCGGGACATAGGGTGGGAATCCGAAAACGAGTTGGGATGTCGAAGCTGGGGGTCAAAGGTCAAAGGTCAAAGGTCAAGAGGTGTAAAAGAAGGGGGAACATTCCCTCCTTAACTTAAGGTATAGGGAGGAAATGCAGAATTGCGGCACAAATCTAAATGGCTCGACCTATGCTCTTAATATTCGATGTATAGTGTGATGGGCACGAAACCCATCACCAGTGCGAAATTGGAGGTCACAGGTCAAAGGGCAGTGGGGTAAAGGTCACATATCAGACATTTTCTGAGGACATGGCCTAACGGTCAGAGTGGAAAACTTTTTTGTTTCAGTGCTCACCTACCATTTTTATCACTTTATTGAAAGGACCATGAAATGTGCTTTCCGCTGACGTGCGAAGAGTAAGTGTCTGATAACCTTTTGACCCTCAAGAGGAGAGGTCAACATGGATTTGTTGACTGTTAACAAAGGACTGAACTGCTTTTGCTATTAGAACCCACTCCCCTACCGGCAAAGTTCAAATCTATTATATCTTATGGCGCAGTCTCCACTGACACGGCACGGCGCCAGCCGGGTTTGCCGGCGACGGCGAAAGTCCAATGAGTTTGACTTTTGCCGGCTGACGTGACGGCGAAAAGACAATTGAACCAATCAACGTGATTGTTTTTTATCACGTGTTCTGCTCACGCTACCATCACCCAATGGACAACAAGCACATGCATAATTTCTGATCACTGAACCAGAGTGAAAACAATGCGCGAAATCACAATGTATTTTTTTTCAGCACAACGGCGCTGCGTTTTGCTGTGTTGTGTCGTGCCACGTGTGTGGAGACATAGCTTTAGTAGTATCCTAGATATATGCTCTGGGCGCGAACGCAGTGGCGGGAGGGCGCACTTGATTCAGTTGCCAGTGAGTTTATCAGAAGAATACCCGGCTACAGTACACGTCAGTTGAGCGCTGTCGCTCTGCGGCACTTGTTTAATAAGTCTAATATCTATAGCCATTTGCATACGCACCCCCACACAATCACGTTATTTGTCACGGGCTACAAGCAAAATACAATCGATATATCGGCCCAAATCAGCTAACCATGCCCTCTAAAATACAGTTTCTATGTAGGTAAGACAGGTAAAGGGCTGTACATATGAAAATCCGATTTGTTCTCAATGTCATGCAACTTTGGGACATTTCATTGATATAACTGAGCTTATGGTGATGAATGGGCATTTCACGTGCAGTTTGTGATTAATGCAATGTTCGCATTGTTTTCAGACCTGGTGATGCGTCTTTGGACAGCCTGTACTCCAACGCAGCATCCATGTGGATCAAGATAGTCAGCTCATGGCTGTGTGCTGCTCTCTACGTGTGGACACTGGTAGCGCCCATCATGCTTACCAACAGGGAGTTTTAGAGTACCTGCTGCTGGCTAAAGCAGGAGTTGACATGGCCAGAGACCTTCACTAGGCAAGTTTATTTACAGTTTAAGTACGTCGATTGGGAAGCATACACAGGTCGATGGTTTACGATTTGCCTCAACCAACATGGACCAACATGTGTTAGAATCCTTGGAAAATGTAACCAAATGTTGTCTTGCCTAAATTTCAATCACCGGTAATATTTCCGAGTCAAGTCAACCTATAATGTAAAAGATGATATGTGTGCTAGAGGAACATTGTACTTATTCACTTGTCTGCTTATATTGGGTCGCCGTGCTTTGTATCAAGCATGTTTGGCAGCATCCCATGTAGCAATTTATATATTAAAAACACGTATATCAATATTTATGAAAGGGTTGTGATTGAGATTTGACAAAGTTTTACCTAGCCAGACTTCACACATGGAACAGTGGAAGCTTTGTATGTAGTTTTGTATCATTATAAATTTCATTCACAGTTTATACGTATGAGCTTATGCAAAAGATATTAAAACTGAAGCCTTCAGACTTAATTCCTATCAAGTTACGGTTCATTTATGCTGCATGCCAATTTTGAGTTTTTGTGATGTAACATGCAAGTTTAAATGTTGTTTTCGCACATTTGAACACCAGGAGCCAATAAAAAAACTCGAGTTGTATTTATCCATAACCACGATTAAACTGTGAAAATTCATATTTGTCTTAACTACATGCATAATTTATTTCTGACCAATTGTTAAATGTGGAACATTGCAACCCCAATTTTGAAAAAGTGTTGAAATTAGGAAATTACCCTTGTACTAATAATAAACCACGAAATTGGTATGTAGCCTAATTAAACGCCCATTGTTACTGAAGCTGTTTAAAGCCACGTCAGTGTTCTTAGTTTCTACTAAAATTTTGAGTATTCAGGAGTAATGCAATCCGTTTTTCAAGGTTATTTATTAAATATTACATGTGTTCAAGACAGTTGCAGACTCTAATGTACAAAATATAACATGTAATAATCTTGTAGTTTGTTTCATATTGCACTCCCAAACCCACCTTTTATTCAATTAGTTGAAAAATTGCAGAGTTAAACATTTTCTAAAAAGCTGTGGCACACGCTCAGTAATGTAATTTACTGTACTCAGTAATGGTTTTCAACAAATATGTATATAGAAATGGATAGGTGTGCGAATACAAAATTGTGAGTACAACAGTTAGTAAGATAGTGGTGTAATCAGGAGCTTATAAATGGAATTCCATTTATAAGCTCCTGGTGTAATATATATACAGCTCATTGTAATCGATGTGTATTTAATTTCTGCTGATATATATAGAACGAACCTGTAGCTATTGTAAAATGTTGTTAGCAAGACACGTGTCACACCATTCATCAAAATGCTCTACTGGTGATGATAGTGAAATCCTGGTGATGTATAATTCACATTTGAAGCAGAAACGTGCTATTAGGAAAAATGTGACCCATACAAAAAAGGAATACACGAGTTTATACTTCCAAAATACATTTTAAGAAAAAACACGTTTGAGTTAGTCACATACGTCAAAGAAGTGAAATTTGTGAACAAGTGAAATTTGAGGCATTATTCTTGGTGAATTCTTGATGACTTATCATCTGGTATAAACATAATAAACTATTGTGCAGTAAAACGTTTAAATGAGTGTTTTGGGTCTGGTTTTAAATTTGTGATGGTTTTATGATTACTAAATGTACAAAGCACAAAAGAGCATAACAGAACTAAACTTGTGTGTTATCGTCTTTGTTCAACTGTCTTTTTTACAACTCGCGTATAAATTCATGGTCTGCAGTTGCAACAACGCGTACTGACGATACCACAAAGTTGGTTATGGGAAAGTCGGCAGGTTGGTAAAGCAATACCACATTGTGACATAGCTGCTTCCCTTGTCGCACCTAGGCATCTCGGCACACTGCCACTTCCTCCAACTAGTTTTGCACACTAACGGAGCAAGTTTATTCTATCCAGAACGAGCTTTCGTTTGCTTGAAACGACACGCTCCAACGGGGTGCACGACATCACCATGACGACCGTGTCGTTCGCGTCGGTTCTTGTTATCACTCGCTCTAGTTACACACGTGATAAACATTGCCAACTACTGCGTAGGGTGTGGCCGAGGGACAAACTTGGTGACAGCCTGTCATAGAGCATGCAGGAGATGGACATGTGATGCCCTCTCGGCTATGAACAAAGAGGAGATGAGACCATAGATAATGACACACTGCAAAGGCTTCTTTTAGTGTGTCAGCCCAGAGGGGCAACCGCATTTGCTGAATGTGGCTACAGTATAATCTGGCCATCGCGGCAAATACTACGTCGCTATGGTAACTCACAGTAACAAGTTACTTCTCAATTATCACACAGCCATCTATGTACATCACTATATTAACAACTGCATTTCAACATACATACTGAATATATACATTTGTAAACCCCTACAAGCACATGTATCTGCTTTCCTGATGATATACGGGATCCCGTTTGGATGCTTAGTGATATTCACACAGTATAAACGATTCCACAGTACCAGCAACAACGTCGGTAAGTGCATGATACAGCATTATCATCTCAAATGCGGTGAAAACGGAAATAAAGCAAACACCCTGAAAGCCAAGAAGATCAACCTAGCATAGGAAGCACAAAGCATATGCATATCATGCGTGCTATCGGAATCAACTCTGTAAAATGCCTGATCCTTTGAGCACATTTCCTCAAAATCAAGCGCTTTGCATACCCACAGATAAAAAAGTCTTAATTGCAAGTGTACATTTAGAAAGCAGTGGTTAGTAAACATTGTAAAGTAAAATAAACAATGACGGTAAAAAAGATGTTTTAATACTTGGGTATGTTCTTTAGAAAGTTTGATAGTTACTGTAAGATATACGAAATAAAAAAACAAGAACTTCACAAATCTAGAGCTGATGAACCGAATGTGACCATAGACCGTAGATTTAGCAGATCTGAATTTAATTAAAAGACTGCTGATCATAAGCAACCTATTCTGTCGATGTTGTGAAAGCATGATTAAAATCCGTAGTGGGCAGTCGTATTTTGAGATACAAATTAGAATGCCACAACCACATTAGTTTACTTGATAAGGGAATGCCAACAGTAGGATGCATGTATCTTTCTTTACCTCTCGCTGGCTACTTTACCCTCCCAACAATAATTCAGGAAGCAGCCATGCCCGTACCCGTACAAAACACTACAAAATACGTCCAACTAACAAAACGCCTTGGCATGTATGTATTCTTCTTACAAAAGGTGCAAAATGAGTCACAACAAGTGCTAATGGATCTACCATTATTATAGCCATCATTAAGTCTGTAACAGGCCAATACAATGTGCACGACACTATTTACAGATTCTCTATAAATGTTATCACAATGAATTACACAGTATTCAGTCAAACGTCGGTCATTCAATAAATCCTCCTCTCCTGACTTTTTCATTGTATCTTGCACTATGCCCTTAGGCGGCGCACATCAAAAACAGAATGCCGCCTGGGCCTCCCGCTGAGCAGAAACTTTGCGACTGTGACATAGAATGGTTGAGATGATCACATTAACAAAGCTCTCAATCTAGAACTACATTCGACACTAGGTGGCAGCAGATATCTGCTGTTATAAACGAACAGTGGAGTTTCCATGCATGTCTTCTGCGTGCGGCGCTCAATGTAATTAAAAAATTTCCCTCAACAATTGTGTGCTCATACGAATAAACGCGACATAAAACCAAATACAGTCAGACGTGTAATTGCTACATTAGGCACTCCATGCACCACGCACGGCAGTCCACATTGAAAACACCAACTCCTACAGTCCTACATCATTCCTTGTAGAACGTTTATAAGTGCAATGAGATACAGTTGTGTAGACCATAGCTAGACCATGCATGTTAAACAATATTTTTGCTTATAACATGTCATACACCCTCAAAACCTCTCGCCGAATCTTTTCTTTATTCTTACTATCACACCCAATATAGTTTCGAGCCTTGGCACTATCGAAACATAACATCACCAATAAAATATGTATATAACGCATAATAATATCGTGCCTTCACTACACAGTATATTTCTTATAGGAACTGGACAACGTATATGCCCACAGGCTGTAGCCAACTACGAAACTGGCGCATTACCGCAGTCAAACGCAGATGGTGACTACTAGGTCATGGAATCTCAATAAGTATATGCTTCTTCCTTGACAACATCTATGAGCATCCTCTGCATCACTCTAGCACTCTTTTCATGTTTTATTGAATAATATCCACATATTACTTCCAATACTGCCATGTAGGTAGGAGATAGGTCCGCGCCAATTTATTGTGTCTGTACCTAACATGTTTTACCGTCGTTAAATAAAGTTTTTACTTACGTACTACTTACAATACAAATATCAGCAGAGCCACTCTCAATAGTTGCACCCTGTAGCGATGACAATGGCCGCAAACGTAGTCAGCGGCAATAGTAACAGCAGCATTTGAAACAGTAATGCCTGTGTCAACAACAGCAGTTCTATTGCCAACAGCTTTGGCAACAGTAGCGTTATTAATAGCAGTAGTAGCAGTGGCTGCAGTGGCAACATTAGCTACAGTGTGTAGTACCCTAGCAGTTTCATTATAACAGCAACATCAGTACAGGCTTTTTCTCACAATAACTGTTTCAGTGCTTATATCCTGCTTGTGTAAGGTAATTACTGCATGCCTGCTAAGTAATGTTACCCGACTACCAGCACTTAATTAACGACAAGGTTGACTCTGCACTCGTATTCTGCCTATAATGAAAAGTGTAAAAGATGTCACCAACTGCTAGTGGGTATACTACAACGCCCACAAGTGCTGAGCCTTTTATCAACTCAAGCTAACAATATTTATCCAACCACAGGACACTGGCTGTGCTTCATAGCTATGTGACGCTCATTTCCATATCCTGGACTAGCCACCACGTATTACCAGACAAACCATTAATCGACTAAAGCTTTCAGATGACAGCATAATGTCGTGTAAAGTTGCTATTCATTAGGGATGCTGCAAACATACACGACTCTTACTCGATTCATATCTGTTCTTTAATCAACAGTTTTTGCCATCCTTATGGTTTCGAGTTGACCATCATGCAATGAGATCTTTTAGCAGAACTTTCTGCATGCACTTGTCTGTGCCTCACACTGGGGTTACTGCTCTGTACTACTCTACATTTACACTGGGATTACTGCAGCACTATTCTCAGTGTACACAGGGGTTACTGCCACACTATTGTCAAGTTCACACTGTGAAAACTGCTGCACGGATCTGCTGATCACCCCACACCCCTTATTTGAACTCTACTGTTTCACACTCAGTGAATTGACTTTCGCACATCTCTTGGAGCCAAGCCACTGGTTTACATTTCGCAGTCCCAGACATGCCGAGATGACTTGTTGCACGGTATCATGGATTCTGTCTTGCTGAAGCTGTGCTTAACCATCCAGAAGATGTCACAGTGACTGCTACTGACAGTTACTGGCAATTGGCATGTTCCAGGGCTTCAATGTGTCGCCTTGCAAATCCCGAAGATGGAACAGCTGCAGACTGAAACCAGGAACGGACTATTGATGGGGTTTTTCCCGATTGATACACAAAAGTCAAAACATTGTCGATAACATATGACAGGTGAACGAATGTGAACTTTCATGTGTCCGACATGCGAAAACAATACCACGCATGTCTTATAATGTGTATTACACTGCTGAGTGCTGCCACCCTATGTATACCTTGTAATAGTAAACAGAGGCTGAAGAGAGCCAATAGAGGCTCTCGTTTCCATAACACACTGTCCTGCAAAGCTACTCGCTGTTATATAGTAGCAGTTTGCCCAACGGCGAGATAAACCTATTTGTGCTTGATTGAGACATGAACTGCCAGACATTTGAACTGGAAATCAAGTGTGCTATCTACTAAACCAACACTGCCCCCAGGTGGTGAATACATATCTAGGTGAAATTATACACCAATGACCAAAAAAGGCTTTAAAAATATATGCAAAATGGCTTCATAGAACGATTCCCTGCAATGCTAAGAAGCTACACCAAATGCCGTCGAACGCATGATCGCCTTTCAACTATACACACGACACAATGAAGAAGCTTTTAAAAACAAATATGGATAACCTGGAGTGATTCTTGCGTAAAAATAGGCTCCAGTTACCTTGCCATCAACTACAGGAGTAGCTCAGTAGAAGCCCCAGCACTCAAGTGCTTTAATGACGAAATCCTCGTTACTCGTGAGTGTGTCGTTGTCGTATGTCTTACAGCTGTGCGTCGTTCCATGATACAGGTCACTGTCAAACCAGAGACCAAACTGTCCGCTAAAAACACAAAAATCCAACATTTACACAGGGCCAATAAACAGCAAGATTTTAAGGTATATGAACAGATATTGTTATGCAGGCAAAGCAAAAATTATATAGCTCTATATTTTTATTGAGATTATCCTTTATTAAAATGAAAGTGTCAATGACACTGTATGTAGCTCACCACAAAAAAGGACACAAATGAGTGTGTGAGAAGAAGTCAGTTTTAATTGAGCAACCATCGACATACATTATAGAAACGAAGAGTATATATGGAAGAACTCCCATTATATACCCTTGATAATTATATGTGTAATTTTTTATGTGAAAATAAATGTTTGAGATACATGTGAAAGTCTGAGATGAGGGCGAGTGATGGTGTTACACCTAAATGATCGCCATTTAACGTTTTTATAATATTCAGATTTAGGCACTGCCTAAAAGCGGAGCTCCCGATGTGTAACGTGTAAGATTGAGAGGATACGCTTATTCCACGTAGCTGCTATATACCACGTGACAATGGTGTTTTCCTGCCCATAACACAACTTTTGTCAAAGGTTAATTGGTTGCATGAAAGTGTTTACTTCGTATGAGTTTTTCTAGGCGGTAGCACACGGTTGCCATCTGTATATCGCAATAATAATTTATAAACCAAAATTTGTGACGGTAGATGGCGCTATAACCCGCTTTGATGTTTTTTTAGCGAATGGCGTTTCGAAATAAATAGGTTAATGGCTGCGTTCGACATGTTTTGCTAATAACTTGTACTTCTGATTAAATAAATAGACTGTTTTATCATCAGGGTGGCGAAGGAACATACCAATTTTGCCATTAAAGGTATTGTCAATGAAATCTTGTAAAACGAAAGCACAGACGAGTTGTGGACACCACCAGACTGTTATCTTGCGTGTCTATAACAATAATATGCTATATAATTGCCAAACCCCCTTTGCATAATTTTTTTAAATATCAAAACCCCTGGCCCTTATTCAGTCACAGTAGCCAAAAATGCGCAAAAATCTCGTTGAAGCTTGATACTGACTAAAATGGCATTCCGGCATTTTTGCCAAAAAAAATTGCCGTGGCTCCAAAATAGGAACGTTCAAGATTGGGTAGCATCAGCAGTACAGCACTATAACCCAATTTCAAACATGTGCGTCAAACGGTTCTGAGTTATCGTTGACCCGTAGCAAATGCAAGGCGTCAAGCAGATGACAGCTGAACGGCTAAAGAAAATAGGAAAATAGCGAATTTCAGCATGTGAAAAATAGGAGGAAAAGGATTTTGGTGAGAAAATATATGTTAAATAGGAATATTTGTTGCATTAGATGGCCTCCCAACACCCCTACAGCCATCCCGATCCACCACAAATGGTTTTATTAATATACATATTTGGAGTTACATCACATGCGAACAATATTTTGGGGTTTTAATGAGAAATGCATGTTAAAATTGATAAGCAGTTTATACATGCATAAGCACCCATACATGTAGACTACTCCAAAATAGTATGACGTACATGTATACATGGGCGGATCCGGCTTTTTGAAAAAGGGGGGGGTCCACTTACTCCAGTAAGAAATAAAGGGCACTTTTATAAAAAGGTGCCGAAGGCAGCTTATGCGCAGTGTCTAAGGCACGTTGCCACTTCTTAGGGGGACCTTCTCCAAGAAAAATTTTAAAAATTGGTGCATTCTGAGAGCATCTGAGCAGTAATTTTGATGTCTAGAATGCAAGATGGAATTCCAAATTTTTAAGCAGAAAATTATCTTTTATGTGTTTTCCCTTTTTTGGAGTAAGTGAACCCCCCCTCTGGATACACATACCACATCCAACTGAGAAACAACTTTACTGAAATAAAATCTGTAATAGTAAAGAGTATATTACGTTAATTTAAAGGAAGGGGTGGGGGAGGGGGGTCCTCCCCAAGGAAATTTTTGAAAATTGGGTTACCTGAAATGTAAATTCCTGCATTCTGAGAAGGATACATACAATTCTAGATTCAGAAAAATGAAAAGCCCTCAAAAATAGGGAAAAATAGGAATTTGTCCAGAAAATAGGAGAAAATAGGAATTGCCCAGAAAATAGGAAAAAATAGGAATTTGTCCAGAAAATAGGAGAAAATAGGAATTGCCCAGAAAATAGGAAAAAATAGGAACTTGACGCCCTGCAAATGTTGACGGAGGGACGGACGTACGACGAACGACGACCCATGGCAATAGCTCATCTTGACGAAGTCAAGGTGAGCTAATAATACAAGAAATTAGCATGTTGTAACTTCTAAGGTTACCCAAGCGTTGTTCATGTAAAAACCTATACATAAATAAGGAGAAACAAGACCAAAAAGCACAAGTCGATGCCTGAGCGTGTTTGCTACACATTTCTAAACAAGTGCTGCAGTGTGACAGGGCTCATCTGGTGTCTGGTGTTCTGCTGATATATTCATTTGTGCATAGCAAGACGTCTTATACATAAGTCTTCTTTATTCTTGTTTGACTTCCGTAGCCAATTCGAACAAATATATCAGCTACACTTTCGCACCCACACATGTGCATTGCAGGTTGGCAGGCAAAAATTATGATTAGAAGCGTGCCAGCCATGGTGTGCCCCGTGTTTTTGCCTACCTACACGAGCATTTACTGATTCAGCCTTCAGGGTGCTATAGACAGACTGCTTTAGAAAATAATATGATTTAAGGAGTGTAAACCTTGTTCAACAAACATTTGCCTTTGCAATTAAACTGTGCACAACCTCACATTCACACAGGTATGGGCTCTAATAATAGCAAAACCAGTTCAGTCCTTTGTTAACAGTCAATAAATCAATGTTTAACCC
>NW_014577076.1:1163152-1166408 GCF_000485595.1 Priapulus caudatus
ATTCCGCCCAAATCCCATTGGTTGATACAAAGCGCGTGCCGTTTAGATTTGGGCCGCAATTCTGCATTTCCTCCCTATACCTTAAATTAAGGAGGGAATGTTTCCCTTCTTTTACACCTCTTGACCATTGACCTTTGACCCCCAGCTTCGACATCCCAACTCGTTTTCGGATTACCCCCCTACGTCCCGAATATCGTGACCGTACGTCGAGCGGTTAAGATTTGTGCCCAACTGTTGACGGACGCACGGACGGAGGGACAATCATGCGATTCTACAAGCTGCACCTGACTACGTCAGATGAGCTAAAAAACAGAGTAATTAGTGGCACGTACTCGCCCGCTCCGATCGACAGACTATCCTTATTGCCTTTGATGAAGAAGCCGTTATCACCCGTCCAGTGGAACGTCTTGAATTCAGGGTAGAAGGTGAATAGCATCGACTCGCCCGTACCGTAGAAATGATCACTCATTTTTAGTGCGCATGACGTGATAGCACCACATACCTGAAAACACCAGTGAGTGACATTACACGCATGCACGCCATGTCAGGCATCGGTTTTTAAACACGCACTCATGTTAGAGCGACTGCGATCACCGATACGACGACATAATGAATGACTTTGTCCGTTTTGAACGCAGTGCGACGTTTGCTTTGCTCCACAGCTGGCTTACGTTTTCGTAGGTGTCCTTGACTATAAGCAACACGGGAGTGTCCATTCCCTGCATGCTCCTGTAGAGAGACTTGAGACTGAAGCCATCACGAGATGTGCTATAGATGAGAGACCAGCTGTAGCCTTCGGCCCGCGCAGGCAGATTCTGCATGAGCTGTGAGCAGAAGAAAAACAACACTGTAAAGTGTGAAAATATGGTCATTCCATCCATCTAGCGGTGTGTGTGTGCGTGCAAGCGTGCGTGTTTGTGTGAGTGTGTGTGCGTGTTTGTGTGCGTGTGCTTGTGTTTGTGTGCATGTGTGTGTGTGTGTGTGCATGTGTGTGTGCATGTGCGTGCGTGCGCGTGTGTTAGTGCGTGTGCATACGTGCGTGCGTTTTTCCACGTCAGGCATTATGAACAGGTTGCCACCAGAAATATCTGATGTTCCGCTTGTCTGAAAGCCTTCGTAATGCTTATACGGTGAGGCAGCAGCATGATTGGGCGCATGGGGCTTCATTCTGTCTTCAGGCTCTACATGGCGACTACACTGTGGCAGATTTCGAATGTGCTAAGCAGCTGCACACACGCACGCACACACAGACACACAAACACACTTACTGGGGCAGTGCCAGGTTGGGGGAGGGGGCGACAGCCTTTCCCCCGCGAGGGACAAATCAGTAACTCATCAAGGAATCCATGAAAAGATATGCAAAAGATATGTCTCTCTTCATATGTAGTGCTGCACTAGCGACAGTGACTTTATGAAAACAACCAGCATGATGAAGAGCGGATTTATCTGTACATGTTATATAATTATGTTATAAATGCTCACATTTTAAACCTTGAAATTTTGACAAATTCGGTTCGAGTTTAGCCCTCCACTCAGTCAGAGATCTTAGCACCCCCTTCCTATCGCCGGGGACAATAGCTAACTTATCAGGGACCATAGCTCGTTTCTGGCGCTAACCTTGCACACTTATGCATCACTCACTACAGAGATCTGCAGGTGAATGCGATGGCCTAAAAATGTATGGGCCAAAGCTCCGGATTCAGATCCGAGCGTGTAGATATGGGAGGACGGGGGGGGGGATTGATCAGTTTCTGTAGTATGTGGCTTGCATGGTTGATGCAGTGGCATTGTTTGGTCTTGCTGGCTGGTGGTGACAAGAGTCGTTTGAGACAGCCATTAGCTGGCACAGCGATAAGTCGTTTTAGACTGCGCACGACTTTAGCCCGCTTCTGAAGCGGAATAACTTTAGCTCGGGATAAGTCGTTTTATACTGACGTTAGCTCGGGTCTGAAGCGGACCTGAACCACCTCCTAGAGCAGAATAACTTTAGCTCGGGCTAAGTATTTTTCGACCTTTTATACTGGGGGTTATGTCCGGACCTGAAGCGGGATAACCCCCAGTATAAAAGGGGTACAATGGTTACGTTCAAAAGTTAGAATCACTCGCCACCGTCTTGATCGAATAAGCTGCTTGGCAGTGGACTTGGGTGGAAAACCTCACTCACTGAAGCACCGCAAGCACTAAAAGCTAATGTGCTCTATAACTCCTTACCAATCCCCTTCAAACACGCACAACTCACACAGACACACAGGGGCGTAGATAGCGGGGGGGATGGGGTGGATGCATCCCCCCACTTATTGACGTGGGGGGGATGGCGTGTACAATCATCCCCCCTACTTTCAGGAGGAAAATGGGGGATTTAAATTTTCTGGGGGAGACCGCATAACCCGCAATGTTTCTTACCACCCCTCCTCGAAATCCTGCATTGGCCACTGTCGAGCGTAACAAATTTAGCACCCCCACTTCAAAAATCGTTCCGCGGCGCCTGTAGAGTACTGTGCATGCTAACAATGGTGATCATCGATTATGATTATGAATATTTGTATGCATATCAAAAGTCAAATTTGAGTTCATCTGACAGGGGCGTAGATAGCGGGGGGATGGGGGTATATCGCCCCTACACTTATTGAGGTGGGTGGCTTTCATCACCCCCTACTTTCAGGAAGAAAATGGGGAAAAATTTAATATTTACAGACAACAAAGTGCCGTGGAGCGACAGCGCTCATCTAACGTCTACTGCGGTGACTCTGTGGTGGAGGTGTGGGATTCTAGTAAACCCTGTTAGTCCCAAATGTGTTCACATACACGCCGAAAACAGTGGAAGAACAGGGATGGTATCAGGAACGCTCTCAAAGGATGTTCGTTGGATCGTTATGAAATGTGGCCACGAAGATGGCGCGTACGTTTAAGTGTCTTCAGATTAAAAGATGAAGCTCCCATCATACGTAGTAGCAACAATATTTGCAAGGACAGAATAGGTAAAGCACTCATCCATTCTACCTCCTACGCAAGCCTACAGGCTTGCAATAGAGAGCTGCCACCGTAACCAATTAATGGCAGGCAAAAACTACACAGTACCGACCAACACATGCACTGGCAATAGCCACTGGCAGTGCATACGTTACATGTAACATACTTGACAGTACAGAATGCCATAGAAATTATACGATTTAGGAGCATAAACCTTTCTTTAACACAAATTTAGCTTTTGAAATTTCACTGTGACATTGTAGCCTCATACATCCGCAGAAAGGCC
>NW_014577076.1:1168632-1205384 GCF_000485595.1 Priapulus caudatus
AGATTGCAACTTTTTAACAATTCCACACAGTGCGCGCTTCGTGCCCTTGAGCTCGCATGATTCGCCCCCCCCCCTCCCCTAGAATTCACTTCTGGATCCGCCACTGGTTGTGTGTGTGTGGGGGGGGGGGGGTGCGTGTTATTAAACCTCTGGGATCCAAAGAAAAAAATTACCCTCGAATTCACAAAATTGCACTTACAATATCAATTTTTTTCAATTACCTCAAAAACGACCATCTTGAAGGTTCTAAATTGCTAAAATCCAAGAGCTTCAGGGGGCTCCGCCCCCTGGACCCCGGGCAATGCGCCAAGGCTCTCGCGGTGTGCGCTACTCGCACACAGTCTTCATATACATTATGATGGAGGTAACAGCGAAATCATCCCCCCCACAACTGAGGACCTGTCTACGCCACTGCAGACACACATATAGGCACGCGCGCTCACGCACACGCACGTACGTACGCGAACGCACACGCACAAACATATAAAGCCAACACGCACACACGCACGCGCGCACGCACGTCCACCGCTTCACCTCCCGAATATCGCAAGGCGTGCGTGTTATCGACCGTGCGGTTTCGACAGCGAGGGAACAGGTCAGTCGCTCCGCGCCGCGCACTCAGCGCTACAGATATTACACATGAATCTATCGCATTGCCGGCCTAGTTACCACACACACTCACACCACACAGCCAGCCACTCAGCCGTGGCTGCGAGGCAGTGTTGTCTCCATGCAGCGAACACTGCTTGCAACATGTCCCACGATCCATCTCCTGCCTAAAGACAAACACCACTACTCTCTAGTCTATATTTCTGGATGAAGACAAACAAGCGCATGTCACCCGAACGATTCAACGATAATTGACCGTTCAGCAGCTCCAGCTCCTTGTAAGATGGCTGCTCCTACTCTGATGAGCAAAGTTTGCGCTTGCCATATTAGTTTGTATCCAAGAATTGCTCCCAGAGAGGCACCGTACTAAATGCATTACGGATCGTATACACATATAGCCTTCACGCTACTCACCGAGTAATCAAGCAACATACAAATTAAAGCTGGCATACTCTGCCTAAACTCAGTCTGTATGTCCCATGACGTTTCGTTCACTGCATTTTATCTCTGATATTTCGGTAGCAATGTATATAGCAGGCACGTGGTATGAATAACTGTAAACCAATTGTCAAGAATGTGCCACTGTCGTGAGCGTTACTACTGTGCTATATTATTAAGCCTGTCAAGCAATTTGCGCTAGGTATTATTTAATGTTAAGCGCTATATTGTATGAAGGCGCTCTGTGACATGCACATGCATGTTTCTGACGTTTATGGACCTATGACGTCTATATTTCGGAGCAATAAAACTGCAGTAAATTTGCTAGCTTGTGCTTCTTGAGACCTGCCACTTCACTCTGAGCGTTCACGCTGTGCAGTCGATGTGACAGGGTTCAATGCAGACACATGGCATATTCCACACTTAATGCTCTCTAGACATGCACGCAGTACGTTCCAACTGGCGTAGGGAAACGTGCAGCTGCGTAAACTGTAAATTATTTATTCTTTCAGTCTTCAGATTGAAGTTTGAGTCTCTGTGCAAACCAGCCCCAACCCGGCTTAGCCTGATCGATATCTATGTCCATGACATAAACAGTAGCTAACACATCTAAGCGTGGGATTAAAATCTCGGCGAGTGTGGAGTGTGAGGGGGCAACCACTGCTACCCTTGGTGAGATCACAAGTAATGAAACCAAAACTTTTCAAGGACAGAAGCTACAGTAGTCATCATTAACAGGAACGTGAGAGTAAAGCCGGGCTTAGGTCGGGTTGCGATTGAATGCTACGCGACGCGACGCACTGCAACTCACTGCGACTGAGTACTTAGGTCAACGGCGACGCGACTGACAGCGCCATTCGCGTGCATTGTTCATTATGCATATGAATCTCGTCGCAGTGATCGCAAGGCAGCTTATGTCGGGTAGTAACCATGAAAAACAATGCTTGCGACCGGTGGAACCAGTCGCGTCGTGTCGCGTCGCAAGAGTAGAACATGTGCAACTCTCTGCGACTGCGCTGCAACTGACAATTTTCCAGTCGCAGAGCCGTCGCTGGCAGCCGCAGGGGTGCTTAAGGTAGTATCTCACTGGGCTGCAAAAGCTCGCGACTAGTTGCAGACACAAAATTGCGAGAAAATACGCGAATTAGCAACAATTTTCACTTGAAATCACACTGAATTGGTACTTAAGACACGTTCGCGTATGTCGCACGAATGTTACATGTCGAAATTGTTAAATTGCGAATTTTTTGCACTTGCGACTGTCGCACGAGTGTCACTTGAATGTCGTGCGACAGTTATGCGTGACAATTGAGAAATCTGGACCATATAAATACGGGGCCCCTCCCCAGTCCAGCAATCATTTTGTCATCAGACGTCAAGCGAGATGGACCTCAGAGAAGAAGTGCAGAAGCTGCTGGATGAGGACCCCAACCTGGATGAGGACCAGGCTCACATAGTTTCATAGGTCGCCAACCCCTCACAAAGTTGTTTCACATTTCTCGCACTTTCTGACTCACGCAAACTAAATTGAGAAGGGTTCGGGACACCCGCGACGACTCTGTGACTATTTTGAGAGAAAATTTGTCGCGCAAATTTTTTAAACATGTTCAAAATTCCAGCGACACGAGAGCGAGGCCCTGCGACTCACGCGAGGAAATTGAGAACCCCTGCGAACGTTTCGAGACATTTTGGAATCTCCCTCGTGAATGCCGTTCGCAATTTGTCGCCAATAGTCGCAGCCCAGTGAGATACTACCTTTAGGTCGAACTTTCTCTGCGACGCGATCGTCGCTGGCGGCTTGCAACCAGCTGCAGAAAATCAGTCGCAAGGCCGACATAAGCACGGCTTAACGTTCACGCGAGCTCTCGCACCTTTCGTATGCTGGACTCATTGAGAATCTCTGTTGGTCCAATCAGTTCAGGGATGGGCAGGTTAAGCTCAACCTCTAACGCAGACATGCGCCGCCGCGCCTCCTCTACCGTGATGATCTGTCACAAGCAAAAACCACAACGTTATAGTTATACATCGACACACAGTCTACCATTACTGACAATGCAGTAGTACATGCAATGCAACACCAACATAAATAATCATGTGCGAGCCTAACGCTGAGAGGGTCTATGTCCCCCGGGGTACTGCCGGAACGTACCCTGGGTACGGTCCGGTATACCGGAGCGTAACCTGGGTACGGTCCGGTATACCGGAGCGTAACCTGGTACTATCTAATATGCCGGACCGTACCTCGCCTACTCCACTAACGAGTCTAGGGAGTCGCCTACGCCTACTCCCTAACCCTAACCCGAACTCGAACCCGAACCCTAACCCTAATCCTAACCCTATAACCATATCAAATAGTGACCAGGGTACGTTCCGGTATACCGGACCGTACACAAGGTACGTTCCGGCAGTACCCTGGGGGACATAGACCCTATGAGCTGTACGCACACTCATAATTCCGTGTAGTTCTAGTACCAATAGTTCTGTGTAGTTATAGCACCAATAGTTCAGCGGAGCACTAACACGAATAATTCAGCACAGTACAATCAACAAAAATTCAGTGCAGCACAAGTTCCATGAAGACAGCACAGAGCCAGTTCCAAGAATACGACGCAGCGCTGGCATTAAGAACTCAATGTGAAACCGGTGTATAAACTGCACATGTGGGCATCGCTCGCTGTCATACCTCCCAGTCCTTCGCGATGCGGGGTGCAGCAAAATGCTCCTCGTCCATGCTGATCTCAGTGAGCACTCCGGTGTCGTCGTCAATGACCACAAAGCCCTCCTGTATGGCCAGTCTGTCAGAAGGCTGGTTACCGTAGATGTTCGGCGTCCATTGGATGAAGAACGCGTACAAATGATCGACTCTGCAAGCAATAGAGAATCGTTCAGTGATGACGAAAGACCACGCGCAAGTAGCACGCAAGCCACCGTCACGACACTGCGTGCGTGAAAACTGAGGGAACAATATCAACAATGAGCACATACTGCCAATTATGATATAATAACAAAGATGACATAATAACAATGATTACATACATGTATAACAATAATGACCTAATAACATTGATAAGGTAAAAACAATTAGTACATAATAACAACGAAGACATGATAAAATGATGACATTATTAAATGTGGGCATAATTACAAGAACAATGTTTTCAAGAGAACGTGATATACAAGGCGTACATAGAAAATACGAATGGTTTCTGTCTAATCAACTATATGTCTATCTGAGTATCCGTCTAATTTTGTCTATCGTCTGCAACTGATACATTGCAACAACCTTCAATTAGAATACGGCGTCTGCATGCCTGTGATACTGGTACGTTTACTGCAGCTTCTGACAATGGTTCCTAGCGGTATACCGGTACTGTACTACCCGTCTACCGCTGTAGGTACACTAGCGGTTCACATCAGGCATGAAGATTTTTCCCAATCGGAACGCCAACCAGATCATGCACCATCACCCGTCTTTTCATCATAAAGTACACATAGCAGGTGCCATGGAGTGCTTGCATGGATATACCAGGGAGGATATAGCAGGACAAAACACACCAATGGGGCCGAGAGAACGGGGTAAAAGTTAATAAATATTTATGGTAAATTAAATATATACGTAAACGTTTATAACAGATGACACCCAAATACAAAATGTGTTTATACAGGTTTTCCAGGAACAGGCGTGAGGGGTGAAACCAATTACAATAAAAGCAATTACGACCGATCTAAGTAAAACCCTGGTGACATCACCCAGCACCACCCAAGGGAGTGGATTTGTCGTGTAGGGGGCAGCCCTATAGACCGAAGGTCCGATAGACTGAATATTGCAAAGGGTTAGGGTTATAGTTATAGGGTTAGGGTTAGGGTTAGAGCATATATATGGTTTATAGTGGCATCATATGATTTATAGTGGCATCGGTAGATGTGCGGCATATTCACGTTCGAATACGGCATCAGTGGATGTCCGGATGCTAGGCGACCGATTCCGGACGTGTAGCCACTGCGTATTTGAATAAACCTTCGGTCTATCGGGCCTTCGGTCTATCGGACCTTCGGTCTATAGGGCTGTAACCGTCGTGTAGAGATGTTCGTGAGCATTGCTTAGGTCAAAGAAACAGCTAGCATTTGTCTAATCTTATAAATTGCTGCCTCCAAACACTTGCCTTGGAAATAAGATACATACTAGTGGCTGGAACACTAGAAAACATATTACGTGTATCGTTCAACGATTATCGGTGCTAGCCCAATTACCAGCAGGGAAGAAAAAAAACAAGATAACTGTAACTATAACACTACAACACAAAACTTACAACTAAAACTAACAAAAACAAAAACATAAAACTACAACACAAAATAAAAAATATGACAACATTGTTTCCTGCGCCGGTAGTATATATAGTACTCGCGGGATAACTGTTTTCTTGGAAGCAGCACATGTTTCATGGAAGAGCGGCAATGGTTCTTATCAGATATCATATAATATTCTATGAATCCTAGAGATGGTGTGTAAATAAATCATCCCCAAAGAATTTTAATGCATCGAAATTCTACTACTTAGACATGAACGGCCATGAGTCTCTAACGGCCTTATCTTTTGATGCCAGTGAGTTATGAAGTTAGGTGGGGGAAGGGGGGGGGAGGGAGGGGGAAGGGGGAGGGTGGGGGGAGGGGGCTCTAATAGCAAAAGCAGTTCACTCCTTTGTTAACAGTCAACAAATCCATGTTTAACCCTCCTCTTGAGGGTCAAAAGGTTATCAGACACTTACTCTTCACACGTCAGTGGAAAGCACATTTCATGGTCCTTTCAATAAAGCCATAAAAATGGTAGGTCACCGCTGAAACAAAAAAGTTTTTCAATCGCTCCGTCATACCATGTCCTCAGAAAATGTCTAAAATCTGCCCTGTGCCCCATTGACCTTTGACCTGTGACCTCCAATTTCGGCACAATGATGGTTTTTCCTACCATGATGCTATACACCGACTATCACGAGCCTAGGTCGAGCCGTTTAGATTTGTGCCGCAATTCTGCATTTCCTCCCTATACCTTAAGTTAAGGAGTGAATGTTCCCCCTTCTTTTACACCTCTTGACCTTTGACCTTTGACCCCCAGCTTCGACATCCCAACTCGTTTTCGGATACCCCCCACGTCCCGAATATCGTGACCGTACGTCGAGCGGTTAAGATTTGTGCCCAACTGTTGACGGACGGACGCACGGACGGACGATCATGCGATTCTACAAGCTGCATCTGACTATGTCAGATGAGCTAACAACAACGAATGTTCTTCCATACTAAGACAACCGGAATGACACATTTTTCAGTCTCCACGAAAAATATTTTGAGCCACTTGCCCGTTGGGCAAGTATATTCTGTAAAATGTGAATTCTAGTTGACCGAACCGAATGACATTCTAGTTGCCCATAAATTTTGCAGGAATATTTTGCAATATCGAGTAAAGAAGTGTACACTATACCACTTCTAGACACCATTCATTTCCGGTCTTAACATTCCGTGATTTTACATTAAAAATCTTTAGTTAATGGCCAGTTGTATTATAGTTTATGCGTTTTTAAAGCAGGAGCTCGTCGGGCAAGTGCATGAGCTTGCAATGTTTACATGCCTGTCGAGATTCCCACACGCCTCGGGCGTCGGACGCCCGGCTAAATTCGAAGACTGCATGACTTTTGTTGCGAGCACCTGCATTAACTACGTCCGACCTTTATAACGTCTCACCTGAATTCTCTGCTTCCGCGAAACCATGCAGAGCAAGTCTACTTGCGAAAGGATTTGCCAAATGTTCAATGCGAATAACAATGTGCGACCAGTATTTAGCTTCCTTTGATTGTGTGACTTAATTATCACGGACGAGATAACGCGATGTTATGTTTTACTACGCTGTACAACAGCATTGCTCACATAGCTCATATTTGACTCAGTTCTGATATGTGAAGACTGGCGATAAATTATGTTAATCGAGTTTGCAACCTAAAATAAAATAGGGGAAGTGTAAGGGGGGTGTAGGGAAGGTTTTCCTATGTCGTCCAATTAACTTTCACTGCCATTATTTTACGTCGCTACAGAAGCAAGCAAACCAAAACACGATTATAGCTGCTACACAAGATTCGGTTCAATTACGATCTATAATGATTTTTGGGTTTAACAACCTAGCAGAACTTTCGGGTGCTATTTGCTAACTACAGGTCGATATATCCGGTTTCAATACTTGCATTAGGAGCTATATACTTACTGTAATCCCCTCTATCACTCATTTATAAAGGCGTCTTACTGGATTATATCCCTTTGTTTAGAAACTACCTATACGCTCCGTAGGTGGTATTTACACTATAAGGATATTAATTACCATTACAGCGAGAGATTGATCGACCGAGGGAGGAGGTAGAAAGATGAAATATTATAGCAAGGTAGCTGTGAATAGCGTCGAAGCTGTGGTGTGTCAATACATCAAGCACGTGATCTAACTAAGGTTAAAAGGGTCTGTGTCCCTTGGTATTACTGTATAGGAAACCGAAAGGCTAATATACAGTCGGAACCGTGTGAGTTCTTTCTATAGAACAGACACCTGCTGGCTAATAACTTAAGGCAGACACGTAGCGAGCATTCCAGGAAGGGTGGCTCTTTTTCATCAGGTGGAAGCCTTTCGAGCCAGCCAAATTATAGACTGTTTACCGCATGAACGCAACCAGGCCCCGGAAACACAATAAATTCAGGATGCATAATATCCGGAGTGTATAATAGAGAATATATTATACTCTTTCATACACTCCTGATAATAGCAAGAGCTAATAATACATGTAATATATGTAATACATGTAATAATATATGTATTATAAAGCCCGCCGCACACATCGTCCACACGGCGCAGCGCGTTCCACAGCGTGTGCGCATGCAACGCATACGAGTGATATTTTCCACACGCCACAGATCGATGCATTTTGCATGCGCACACGCTGTGGAACGCGCTGCGCCATCGTCGACGACGACGACGTTGTGGACGATGGCGCAGCGCGTTCCACGGCGTGCGGGGGTCCATACCTATGTGTCCCGGTACCTATGTGTCCCAGTACCCAGGTACCTATGTGTCCCGGTACCTATGTGTCCCAGTATCGAGGTACCTATGTGTCCCGGTACCTATGTTTCCCGGTACCTATGTTCCCCCATATTAAAAGGGGGTACTATTTAAAGTAATGAGAGAATAAAATTGCTTGCTTGGCTTGCGTGATACAATGTATAACATTACGTTTATGTACATGTATCACTGACCTGAGCCCACCCTGATTATCATCGGCCACGCTTTCTTATACGCTTATACCATAGATATATACAACACATATATATGTGTTGTATATATCTATGCTTATAGTCCCTTATACCATGCGAATTTCGCATGGTGTGTCCCCCGCTTAATGCAAAAATTGTGAACTGAACTAACAGTTCGGGTGGGCTTTAGCCCTTGATAATATCATTTATTTTATCATCTTCATCATCTCAATAAACAATGTAATGGTGTCTTGTGCTTGTCGTGCTAAGCTAGTGACGCAGATCGTCGAGGATGGGTTTGTTCCCTGACTTATTACTCTTATACAATAATATTGGTGGATAAGTCAGACACACATCGTCACATTTTTGTCGTCATATTTACCACAGTCCGTACTGCTCATAGGGTCTATGTCCCCCAGGATACTGCCGAAACGTACCCTGGTAACTATCTAGCTGATATGGTTAGGGTTAGGGTTAGGTTTAGGGTTAGGGTTAGAGTTAGGGTTAGGGTTAGGGAGTAGGCGTAGGCGACTCCCTAGACTCGTTAGTGAAGTAGGCGAGGTACGGCATATTAGATAGTAGTATTTAGTACCAGGGTACGTTCCGGTATACCGGACCGTACCCAGGGTACGTTCCGGCAGTACCCTGGGGGACATAGACCCTATCAGCGTCTGGCTCAGCCCACGACTGTTGCAACACCGTGTTATGTTATGTTCACCGTGTTACTATATGCTCTAGCTTAAATAGCGCATGGTACCGTTACAGCTGAGATATTGGCTTTGATCGCGACAGTTTGCTACTAATAGTTTGTTATTTGCACTCTCGAACGCTCACGCTGTAGTAGATGTAGTAGTAGTAGTAGTAGTAGTAGTAGTAGTAGTAGTAGTAGTAGTAGTAGTAGTAGTAGTAGTAGTAGTAGTAGTAGTAGTAGTAGTAGTAGAAATCTTTATTTTCATCGGTACATTTAAAACAGTGAATATGAGCTGGAAAGCTCTCGGAATAACGCTGTTTTGCTGTCTTGAGACTCTATTATGGGATCGCATGTCAAAGTTTTTGTTGCTAAATGAAGTACTGCTAGATAACTGGCCGTAAATAAGCCAAAGCCGATTGAATGAGATTTAGACATTTCTGTAAAATAATATCAACTTCGTGGGCTTCGAGGCTTGCGCCTCCGCAAGACGAAGCTCATCAAGGAAGATTTTAATAGTCTGCATCTTATTTGGTGAGTTTGCAGCTGACGTCATCATGCGATTGCTATTATTTTATGCAATAAGGTGTATTTAATTGATATTAATGCTGAAAATGTTAAAGCAAAATAAATAATCTGACAAAGGTTGCTGAAAATGCAACGGAACAATTGGAAAATGCATTAGAAAAAACGACATGGATAAATATTGCAGACGATCTAAGATTTAAATAAGAATGCACAACTAGAGCCACCTGTAGGATAGTTAAACTGTTTGTAATGTGGTGTTCTCCCTCACACTGTACCCTGGGTAGGTTGATCCAAACAACCCAGGAACTTTGCAATGCTTAAGAAAGAGTCTTTGTTTTCCTGCATCCCGTCGGAAAATACCACTAACCCTGATCACTACTAGCCCAACTATAATCCTAACAACAATCCCACGGTAAAGCACCACAGCAATTACGCGTATTTATACTAAGGTGCACATCACCTATTTTAGCATTGCTCACATCACCTGCTTGATCTGGTGACACTTGCCGCAGTTTTAACCCTGTTCACAACTAGATACATATAGTATCTTTTAACCACTGCCTTTCAACACCTGTATATATACTCCATTACATCATATAGCCAATTAATGACACACTACTAATACTATTACGAGTACTACGTGACCTTCTTAGCAACTTTTTATTTTGCTTGCTAACGATGACTGGGACCTGCATGCAGTACATATGCACGTTTATTCCTCATGTACTGAAGCTGTAGTTGAAGTAATTACCGAAACGCTGCAGCTGTGCATGCAGCGTTCCAGTGATGCCAATCATGTAAAATTCATGTACGGTCACTCCTGTGATGTTACAGTACGGGGTTGGCATGGAATGAAACATCAGAGGCCTTGCTTGCCTTGCGGGAATGCATAAGGGCACTACACAAAGAAACTCGCGTGCTAATGCTAGGGGCACACGAGCGTATTTTATCGCCCGATCGCGGCGATTAAAATCGCCAGCGAATTTAATCGCCCGATCACGAAGGGGCACACGTAGCGAATTTAATCGCCCGATTTTAACATCACATGATATCAACAACACGTCCGATTGGTTTAGAAAAATCGATCGGGCGACAAAATACGCCGGACACGGGCACACGAGCGAATTTGCCAGCGTAAATAATCGCCGGCGTAAATAATCGCCGGCGTAAATAATCGCCCGAAAATATCTAACATTTTGGATACGGGCGATTCGTGCGGGCGATTAAAATCGGCGTCGACGTGAACGGGCACACGGGCGAATTTTTCGAGCGATTTTCAAATTCGCGGCAATCGGGCGATAAAAATCGCTCGTGTGCCCCTACCTTAACGCAACTCTTCCATTAAAACGAATCCGTCATATCACATCGAAGATATGGGGGGTTATACAGGGTGTAACCACATGGTGTTGGTGGTTTGCAATCAGATATCCATATTAACGAGAGTAAATTAACGATGTTAATGTTAATTATTGGTGGAAGTAACACAGTGGGAATTAACATAATGTAATTTTATTAGGAGTAGATTAATGATGTTAATGTACTCCTGATAATAAATTCCTGCGATACTTCTGCAAGAGACTTCTGCGTGGCCACACCATAGCTGCTAGTTATTACTAGATTTCACAGGAGGGACACAATAGGTTCCACGCAGTTATTGGCAACCACCAGCCTTGCATAGCACTCTATCTGATATTCTTTACCTATGTGTGGTCAATAAATCGCTCTTTTTTGCGGGTGAAGAGCTAGACAGTTGCTGAATGTGCCTGCCACAATCACTCTGCCTTACTTGCAAATGCACATTTGAAAGGCCTAACCGTGAATGCGTGCGGATGGGAAAGAAAGGGGTTGTATTATATATACACACACCGTCCCACGTCTCTTTGACTGTGGGATGTGAGTATTGTGTGTGGCGGTGGGGGAGGGGGCAGGGAGAGATAGTTCTCTTCATGTGTATTTAGCATGTGTGCAAACGTGTGAGATGCATGTATGGTTTGTAAGTACACACAATTACGCAGCACTTGGTGCACATACGTGTGCATACGGAGGTGAATAGTAGTTGTAGGAGGTCAGTAATTATCAGCGTATCCTTTAAAGCACTCTCCACACGACACGATTAGTGGTTCAGATGCCAATTTCTTGCACATAGTCATCATCGTCGACCACGCGGCGATAGCGTGAGCGAAAATTACTGTTGAATAGAAATCATGCTACGGACGTTTGATCTCACAGGCTAATCAGATCCTGCAATCACTACCAACGGTCTCACTGAAGCTCTTACTCGCCTTCATGCAAGCTTGAAAGCTGCAGATGCAATCTCTGCGTAACTCAATATAGACAACAGCCTGAACCAAAGCTTCTTTCTTCACTTAATATAATCAAAACGGCCACAATTTCATGCAATCGCCAAATTGTACGCAACAAATAAGCAATGCCATGCTCTCCAATACTACACATGCATTAGCGCTCCAACAAATATAATCGGTTTGCTGACGAAAAACTCACCCTGATCAACGCCAGCAAGCATTCGAGGTTTCTGTTAAGGAGTGAAAATCCACTGCACTACATCCACGTAGATACAACGAGCTTGTTATTAGAATGCATAAAGCTACAACGTTGAATATGAATCCGTACCTACGCTTGGGGATAGCAAACCAGTACTCAGGCCCGTGTCTCTTGGGTTGAGCTCCTTTAAGCAACCCAGGACAATGGCTGGACTTGCCCACCTTCAGACAGAGGTAGAGTGGCTGGTCCGATTGTTGTGTCAGTAGCTGCTGCTTCTCATTCAAATCTGAAACGGCGACAGAAATCGAGCATGAAGTTCAATTATTTGACCAGCAATAGGAAAGTATATGATGCATTTCATGCATGCAGCTGCATGTAGCCTAGATTATTCTACCACATAATGCCAGTGCACTAATGGCTTGTATCACCAATGCAAAAACAGTATATAATTTAACACAGGGAACGTTCTGATGGAAATGTGGATGTAAAGTTAGCAGATTTACATTCCTAACTTAATGATGCCAACACAAAATTACAACAGCAACTTGCTTTATGTACTATAATAATTACAAACAGTACACACTCGACCAGAGTTTGTGAGTGTGTCTCTTGGCAACTATAATGAATTAATGTTCTATAGATCTAGGAAAAACAGTACATACAGATACACATAAATCACAGCATGACATATGCACCTTGAAAAGCAAGAGTAGGTAGCAGAAGGATCTATAACTAACACATGTATAATCAATTCCGATTTATTTTTTTCTAAATTGAGTTTCATCTTACTATCGTATCTACACTATCCTAATTAAGTTAGCTCTACCATAATCATATAACATATTCATCACCCCTCTGAGGCTAAATTTGTCTAATCTGACAAGACAAAACAAACTAATCTAGACAGAGAAACGTAATCCAGCAAATAGGATGGCAATAATGCAGCGTTGTTTTTACATGTTTTTGTTTGTTATTTGCAAACAACAATTTACACGTTGTTTTTATTGATATATCACATTAAGAATCAGAGCTAGACCAGAGTTATGGTTCTTGATGCTCAATGACAGTTGCACGAAAAGATTCCACTGCAGTAGGGCCCCAGGAAGTAAACTCAATTTCTAACCTATTCTAAAACTTACAAGCTATACCTAGCTAACAAGCACACACAAGTCACATATATATATATATATATATATATATATATATATATATATATATATATATAAATTATTATATATATGAAAACAGAGAAACTTAAACGCCTACTAGATTAAGAAACAGAAAGACAAAACGCAGGGTTCATAGTAGTAAGACACATGTTGAAATAAGGACTTATAAGACCCTTTCTGGAGGCCAAAATAATACTTTTTTACGCGATTTTTGATAGATCACCATTAAAGTACTATTTTTAAGATCACCATTTAGACTATTAAAGTACACTAATATTTATATATACACAATTGCACAGCAGATTTAATTATTCCGTATTATATATACAACAATTCTTACTCTAAGTCGAGAATAGTTTATAAAAAAATAAGGACTATTAAGTACTTTTCTAAGATTTTACCAAAAATAAGTACTAATAAGGGCCCTTATTTTATTTTTGGCAAAATAAGTACTTATAAGACTTTGGAAGACCCGCTACGAACCCTGAAACGATCACCACACCTTGTCCGCAGCTAATGCCTCTGCTGCCGTTAAAAACCACTACACAGAATACGACTGGAACGCGCAACAAGTTCACGTGCCTTTTACTGCTAGTCTGCTACGCTATGAGCTCATGTATTAGTGTGAGTGTCCGAGCCATAGTCCGAGCTGTACAGTGGCTACTAGATACCCCAATGTACCTCAATGTACCCACGATGTACCCAATGTACCCACGATACCCCAATGTAACACAAACACAGGATAGGGTTAGATTACGCCTATCCTGTGTTTTGGTTACATTATTGCATCTAAGTGGCTACATGTGCTACCGCGCACTCATACGCTACTTCACCACATGTTCCATTCCAACTGCCGCCGCCGCCTCTGCTGCTATGTTCAACTAAAGTACTTTCTGCTCTACACTGCTGAAGTCGATGTACGAATGGATGGACGAATGGATGGACGAATGGATGGCTGGACAGATGGATGGATGCATGGATCGACTGATGCGTGGATGGATGGATGGATGGATGGATGGATGGATGGATGGATGGATGGATGGATGGATGGATGGATGGATGGATGGATGGATGGATGGATGGATGGATGGACAGATGCATGGATGGATGGATGGACAGATGCATGGATGGATGGATGGATGGATAGATGGATGGATGGGGTGGATAGATGGAAGTCTGCTGTCGTGCGTACTGCCACGTGCATGCAGCAGCTCCAACTGGACAGCTGAAACTTGCTGGTATTTGTGTATGGGTGAATAAATCCTGGCGTGAGTATAATCAATAAGTGCAAATCAGTTGGCTTTTCTTTGCAGTACCCCGTAGCGGTTAACAAAATGGCAGGGCGGCGGCAGGCAGGTGACAATCGAGCGCACAGTCGCTGCTTCCTGATCTAAAATGTCACCATTATACAGTGATGACAAAAGGTAAATAAAGAAAAAATCGGATGCACGTGAAATGATAGAGCGTGGGCAGATGAGCCCAACATTAACTGACAATTTGGACGAGTATCTTTCACGACAAAACGCGCAGTGCGTCTCAGGCTACCAGCGAATGTTGCTAGTGACGTTTTCATTTAAGGAATACTCTAGAAATATTAACTTTACCGGATAATAGAATATGCGGATATAATTGTTACCAAACTGTAGTGGTATAGAATAATTTACCCATTCCATTAGAAAAAAAGCCTGCAAATATAACTAAAAATTATCAAGAGGTCCTAGTGATTACTATTAATTCTCGCGGTTATAACTAACAATTATTTCATCAAGAGAGAATGAGCATTATTTTCCAAGCTCGAAGATGTGAGAAAAAAACAAAGACAGAATGACAGAAACAGAGTAGATTATAGAGGTAATAATATAGGTAATTAAACGAAGCAGGACTGAAGCATCGCTCCACGGCCGAATGCACACCAATAGGAAACACTGGTATGCAAACGACACCTGCAAGACCTGTGCCAAACAAGCAGGTCCTAAAGAAAGCAGAGCAAAGCACTGCCACGTTCGCAGCAGGTCCTAAAGAAAGCAGAGCAAAGCACTGCCACGTTCGCAGCAGGTCCTAAAGAAAGCAGAGCAAAGCACTGCCACGTTCGCAGCAGGTTGGCGCAGCAACAACTGGTGACAGGAAATTGTTCATTCATGCATGCAGCAAATGTAGAGTGGGAGAGAGCTGAAACATGGTCTTACCACAGCCAGTGCACTCTGTTAGGAGAAAGGTGACAACATGTTAATGTATGATGCACACAACCCTACCTCTTCTTCCTCCTATCCCTCCTTCTCCTCCTGCTCTTCCTCCGCCCCTTCTCCTCCTCCTTTGTCTCCTCCTTAAGCAGGGTTTACACTACCGACTTTATGTTGGGGAATTGGCGAGTTGGACCAATTTTACAACTCGGCAACTCCGAGTTGGCGAAAATAGAACATGTTTTAATCTCCCATCTAGTTGCTATCGATCGGTTGGTCAGGCAACTTTTGCGTTTACACTGCCGAGTTTATATAGTTGGGAAGTTGAACCAATTCACCAATTCGCCAACACTGTCAACAAGCCGATAGTGTAAACCCAGCTTTATCATCATAATTGTCACTGTCCACCATTACCACCACCACCATCACCATCATCATCACCATCTTCATCATCATCGTCATCATCTTCATCATCATCCAAACCATCATTGTCAATATAGTAGCTGTCATAACTATAGTTATCATCATGGTTAATCCATCATAATCACAACAGCGTCACAAATCGAAATTTTTCTTGTGATAAAACGTGAATGATTCCTTGTTTTGATATCTACAGACTCAGTAG
This sequence comes from Priapulus caudatus, assembly GCF_000485595.1. Lineage (NCBI taxonomy): Eukaryota > Metazoa > Priapulida > Priapulimorpha > Priapulimorphida > Priapulidae > Priapulus > Priapulus caudatus. The sequence continues at coordinate 1,184,650 of NW_014577076.1, forward strand.
ATACGTAGATTCGGGTCTTTAATATTCCGTGCCTGCATTAACTAAAGTTAGGTATAATAACAGAACTAGTGCAGCCATGGTAGCAAATACTTTTTACCAGAGGACATTCGATCCTAACTTACAAAAGTAAAATACCAAAGGTACAGGCAATTTCTGTTAAAACGATGACCAGTTGTACTGGGTCGTTTATATTTTCAAATTGCGATGACCCTATGTGACCGTCCGTACTTCATTTAATGTGAAACTTGGGTTAACCATGAGTGACTATATTTAGAAACAACGAATCAGGGGAAATTGGGCTAGGAGCCAAAAGGAGCTTCACTATGGGCAGAGGCCATAGGACATTATTGTTGGATGCGGGAGACGTGGAACTGAGCTATGGTTTTCACTTCAGTTGCTGAGTGTGTGCTGCCTGGTTTTTTTTCTCTGGTAGCAAGTACTTGCTACCATGTAACAACGTCATTTCTGACCCTACATTATTTATTACTGACAAAAAAATAATTTAAATCCATTTCACATATTAAATATACACAGTACAGAATAGGCAAATCCCCGCACATAGCTACTCTAGTCTCTACGTGAGTGCGTTCGCACGTGCATGCGTATAGAGAGAGAGAGAGAGAGAGAGAGAGAGAGCGAGAGAGAGAGAGAGAGAGAGAGAGAGAGAGAGAGAGAGAGAGAGAGAGAGAGAGAGAGAGAGAGAGAGAGAGAGAGAGAGAGAGAGAGAGAGAGAGAGAGAGAGAGAGATAAGAAAGATAAGGAGAAGAGAGAGAGAGAGCGAGAGAGAGAGAGAGAGAGAGAGAGAGAGAGAGAGAGAAGGAAAGGAAGAGAGATAAGGAGTGGGGGAGTATCAAGCTTGCCAGTCTGAACAGCAGCCAGGCACATGCACAAAAAAGGACTCGCAATGGACAATGAGTTATATGGGTATGTACAAATGAACTAGGTGGTATCGAGTGGCTATAGCACAAACAAGAAATCATTCAATTCTGGCAGAAAAAAATATCGATGGACTTCAGCAATGCTGGATATTACTGTTAACTATATTACTGTTAACTATATTACTGTTAACTAAACATATATATACTGTTAACAATCAACCAAACAACTCTCTTATGGCAACCCAGGATGGATGCTCACCATGGTGTACAGGTAAAGATAAAGTCAGGATTACAGCTATGTGATTACCTTACCAGTCTAACAACCAGGGGCCCATTATCAGAAACATCATATATAGTTATGACATCATAGTCTAAAATATGATAACTTTAGTAGTGCAGAGAAATGTAAAGGTTATGACATTTTAGACTTATAATAGTCATAAATATTTGTGTTTCTGACAATGGGGTCCATAACCATAACTCCAATCTAACCTCAACCTAGCTGTAACTCGATGTTTATAAATGGACCTCCCAACTCACTATACCCCAGGGGCGGATCCAGGATTTTTGAAAGGGGGGAGTCCAGGAAGAAATAAATGGCACTTTTTCCTGCTTAATTTTGCTGGTGTTTTAAAAAGCTGCCGAAGGCAGCTTATGCGACGTGCCCAAGGCGGTCGGTTTCGGGGACCTCCTCCAAGAAATTAAAAAAAAATTGGTGCATTCTGAGAGCATCTGAGCAGTAATTTTGATGTCTAGAATGCAAGATGGAATTCCAAATTTTTAGCAGAAAATTTTCTTTTAAATCATCCTACAGTGAAATTCACACAGACAATAAAATCGAGTTGAAAAACACAAATGTATCAGATCCGGTCCCACGGACCTCTCTTTGCCCATTTCTAAGTTTTTATAACGAATTTATATATATATAAGTAAATCGTTATCAGAAAAACTAACCTTAACAAAAAAAGGGATGACATTTTTTAGGGCACTTGGGGACCCCCCCCCCCCCCTGTACCCTACACTTTTGTTGTTACTTGTGGTAGAGTTCTGCTACTGGGCACAGTAGTTGTGTTTGTGTACCCAGCCCACATGTGTAGTATAACGTTTCCGGCTAAGTAAGGCTGCACTATTTTAAGAGGTTGCGGTACCCCCCTCCCCCCCCCCCCCACACACACACACCACCACTACTACAAATGTCTCTACTGATAGTATGCTCTCGTGAGGCTTATAATTCCTAGTCAATCAGTAACCAACAGTAAAACACTGTGCTGCTGGTATATTATGTGTAACAGTTTGCACTGTACACATGGGATTCCGGGAAGTACAAACACTGAGTAAACTGGCCCCCGGGTTATGTGCATGTTCACCCTGTATGCACACATCCACGTCTGCCGATGTACACTACCAACAGTCAAATTATAGCGCATCGGCCATGTTTCTAACTACTATTATGGCTGAGAGGGTCTATGTCCCCCAGGCAGAGTTTGCTAAGGGGGTCCGGCATGCCCCCCGGAAAAATTTTGGATTCTGAGATGCAATTTCCTGCATTCTGGAGGTCAAAAATGACAATAAATTGACAAAAAATGACAATAATTGACAAATTTTTTTTTTTTCGATCACAGTGAAATTCGTAGTTTGATACAAACTGGTCGTAGTGGTGCAAAATGAATAGAAATTCGTATAAAATACGGATAAATCGTAGTGGTTGGCATCTCTGCCCAGGGTACTGCCGGAACGTACCCTGGGTACGGGCCGGTATACCGGAACGTACCCTGGTATTATCTAATATGCCGGACTGTACCTCGCCTACTCCACTAATGAGTCTAGGGAGTCGCCTACGCCTACGCCTACGCCTACGCCTACGCCTACTCCCTAACCCTAACCATATCAAATAGTTACCAGGGTACGTTCCGGTATACAGGACCGTACCCAGGGTACATTCTGGCAGTACCCTGGGGGACATAGACCCTATGAGCACTATTATGATAACTCTGCATCAGTGCATGCCGGTTTGAAGGGCTACATCATCACACTATATCCTACCTCCTAAGGAAGTTCGATCCTTACCAGAACCATTGACTAGATGTCTGACATGCCCAAATTTTGCAGATGTTGTCACACCCACCCTAACTGATATTTCTTTTAAATTTATCGTGGGCAGAATCAACACTATAACGTGGGCAGCGTGAAAATTGAGTCCCAGCGTACTTTAAGATACCGGTACAGTAATAGTAGATATAAATAAGGATAATCTGCTGTACCCGTACGTAACGTGAGCAGTAGTAATCAACCTAGCATTGCGCGTGTTGTTGACGGCAACATAAAGCGTTGTAAAAAAACCTATCAAATACGAACTCATCTACAGCAACAGCGCACAATACAAGTTCCTCTTCTGCCAGCAGCAGCCTTCTGGGCTCCATCATCGTTGCAAGCAGCCTAAAGTATTCAAGTTACAATTGATATTTACCACGCTCCCTTATCTATCTATCACACGATTGTTGCAGTGTGTATTGTCTAGCTCACTCACCACGCAACCTACGTCGCTGGATGGGGTGCAAACACTCGTGCCCTAGCAATCGACGCCGAAAAACAGCTACAATGTCTCACATCACTTCGCTGACTGAAGCCATATTGGATTCACACAATTTATCTGGCCTGTTTATATCGCTTCTCCGAGAAGGAAAATCAATAGCCGTGTGTTGCTAAGCTGGCAGCTGCTGCCCTCTCCTGGCACGCAAAATTCTCACTGTAAAATCGACGAGGCGGGTGGAACAGCGATCGTGCATTCTCATGCACGCAAGATCCGACTACAACTCTAGCGTTGGTGTTGCCACTACTCGGCTACTCGATGGCGACAATTTTAGGAACGATGATTGAATTTATGCATGAATTACAATCATCATAATGACAGCACCATTATGATGACGGCACCATGCAACCACAACATACGCGCATGATGACTTTTCGTGGCATCAACCACAAAATACGCGCATGAGGACTTCATGATATTGTGATTTTGTGTGGTGTCAGGGGGTGTCACGCGGGGTCAGGCGTGAGCATGCTTCACACAATGACATAGATGTGACAATGTGCGCGAGTATTATATGCATGCGAGTGTCAGGGTTTGGCTGGACAACGAGTAGACACACACTAACACATGCCAGAAACACAGTTTCCCTAGAAGATTTATGTGTCATAAAAGTGTGCATTACTGGAATGCCAAATGGATGTGACAACAGCTTTACCACTTTTAGAAACTATAGAGTAATTTTGGATGGTGTCAGAATTGTAAAATGCGGCCTTTGAATGCGCTTGCTCTCACTTTAAAACGAAGTATCTCCATCTGCGGCGAACGCGATGAATGTGGTGGTCTGTCATCAGATGCTGGTTGCGTGGCAGTGCATGCACTCTTGCTAACTACCTAGCGGTCCCGTGCGGTTCCACTAACCGGCGTGATGCACGCACGCACACACACACACGCACGCACGCACACACACAGGCACGTACACGCACGCACACGCACGCTCACACCTACCGTCAATAGACGCGAACAGGTCTGGCCGGTCTGTCCTCGTCAGCACGCATTTCATGCCGATGCTGCTCTTGCGGCCGCTCTCCTTGAATGCGCGCCGTGCCTCCTCCGTGTACCACAGCTGCTGCTCAAGCTGACACACGATGTCGGCCTTCGACATGGGCGCGCGCTCTCCGCGCGTCTTTGCATCGCCGTCCTTGCCGCGCAGCAGCCCCGCCGTGTAGCCGACGATGCTGCGGCTGCGCGCGGCATAGTCAGAGAGGCTCGACAGCCGCGGCCGGCGGAAGGAGCGTGAGCGCTGCTTCGTCTTCGGCTTGCCGTCGACCGGGTTCGACTTGCGCATCTTCAGCGACATCTTGCGCGGCTCGGGACTCGGCAGCGGGTCAGGCGCGCCCTCCACCGGCTCGTCGGACATGATGCTGAAGTAAGGGAAGGTCGCGCGACGCTGGAGGATCTTGGAGTTGTCTCGCTTCTTCTCCTTGCCAGCGTCAGCAGCAGCCGGCTCTGCCTCCTCCTCGTCTTTGCCGTCGGTGAAGACGGCATCGCCTTCACATTCCCCATCGGCTATGTTTTCGTCTGCTGATGCAGTAACGGTTGCTGGTAGCGGGCTGCCCTGCGGTGGTGGGCTGTCATGCAGTGGCGAGCTGCCCTCTGGTGGCGGCGGGGACCCGGGAGGCTGAGGTGATTCCTGGGAATCAGGGGATGGGGTTGGCTGTGGAGTCCCCAGCTGCGGAGTGCTGGGTGGGAGCGGCGTGTCAGGCGAGGAACTATCCTGCTCAAGGTCGCTTGAGCCGATGTGGAAACTGTGCAGTTTGATCTTTGGTGTCACAGGCTCTCGGGCAACAGAGTCCTGCTCCGTGGCGCCCTCTGGCACTGTGACCTTGGCTAGCTTTGGAAGCGTAGTCGTGGTGCCCTCTGACACCGCAGCCATGTCTTCTAGGGTTGTAGCCTCGTACGCTGACTGGATGCGAGGCAGCGTGGGGCGTTGCGGCTCCACACCCGGCATCGTCGTCTCCGACTGATTGAAAGCATTGTAGTATTCACTTTGAGCAAGGGCAGGATTCGCGACGGCAGCACTGCTACGACTGCACTGACCTACCAATCAGAAAGATAGGAAAGCCACAGCAGCGGATAAGTACGAAGAAGTGCAGATACGCGGCCTATGCACAACGTTAGCCTAACCGCACGAATTCATCCTACCGCAAGAATAAAGATTCACTCAGCTTATGCGGGTATGCCTGACAGCAGCTCTCCCAGCGATAGGCAATTGTTAGCTATCCACCCACGACGCGTGGAATAAGATGGGATACAAATACCGGCACTAATTTAAGCAGTTTAGTTGTGCGTCTACGTTGATGGTGAGTGAATGTTTTAGTCACCCTGGCGTACTGTTTTGTAGAGGTGTAACGATACACTAAGGTCATGATATGATACGTATCTCGATACGTAGGTCACGATACGATACATATTGCGATACACAGACAGAAACAGTCGGTCGACATAAATGGTCAAATTAATTTTACTGTTATAATACCTATTCCAATACTTTGACAACGCAAACGTATCATGAGTATGTCACAGCCACACTCAATATATAGACAACATCGACCGCTTCACTTACGTGCGCGCCATACACAGTCCCACAGTATGTGCGCAGTAACGACACGCATCAGTCAATCAGCACTCTTGATTGACTTGCGGTTTTGGTGGCAATACATGCACGCGACATATATTGACCCATGTTTCTATGGCGGCCGATGATATTTACGTGATACTAAAGAGTTCATAAAATAAAATAAAAAATTCAATTTAAAAGAAATTACAGGTGCTTTATTAAATAGTTTAGCTTGCCTTACAGGCTCATTCACTGCTTAACATGCGTATCGTTTGTATCGTGATACGGACGCTGCGTATCGATTATCGTATCGTGGGCCACTGTATCGGATGCACCGATGTCTCCGTGAATCGTTACACCCCTACTGTTTTGTCGGTTCAATTCGGTTCGAATACGGTAGAACTTGCACTTTCGTCGTTGTCACATTTTCTTTGTGACAACAAACCATCCGAATACCTTTCCGCCTTTTGAGTTTGTTTATACAAATGATATGATGCAGAGCGAATATGTTTGAAATTAAAATATAAATGACATAATAACACGTGTCAGTGTCGTCAGTTAGTTAGGAGTAAAATGTTAAAATAGTTGCCGATAAACTATTACGCGAGTATATAAATACACCTTGATTCACCCGTGAGTGAGATTGAACAACTCCCGGTTATTGTGTACACACGATTGAAGAAGATGTGAACCTAAATAACCGCCGCTCTGCCCCACTAGCAACAAGGTAGCAATGAACAGCGAATGTTCAGCACCTTATAACACTGTGCAGACAGCACACCTCTGGTTAATGTAAGGCATTTTTCCTTATGTAAAGACTCGTAAAAAAGTTATTGTTCAAATATTTTGGTGTAAAACCCTTCCTAAGCCAATGCCTTTATGGTGCTAGGTCAGTAAAAACTGCATGCACAGCAAGTTTCAGTCAGTTTTGTTTAGTATCGAATGATTATGCAGAAACTATAGGTCTCTTGTACCTGAATTATGACGAAAAGGCTTCAATCTTTCAAGAACACACGCACAAATACCAAAGCCTGAATGATCCTCAGACCTACTCTTTGGTATTAGTTCAGTTCACGAGTGTATAATACACTAGTGAATTACTAGTATAGTACTAGCATAGTACTAGTATAGTATACTGCTACCGCAGTTAGTTTAGTATTAGGCAATCCATATAATAGTCGATTATTTCAGAAAGCTTGTAGAAATTCGGAGCTAAGGTGAAACGACAGACACACGTTAGTGCATTAGTGAAAGACGGCACAACAATCTGCACATAGCAACAAGTGACTTCAGCAAGAATACCACCAGATGAACATCGTCAACTAGAGCTGAAAGCTCGCCACAGAACACGCAAGTACTCACTGCCTTCGAAGAAGTAGTTGGCGCGTTGCTCCTCGGCACCGCACGAGCAGAGCGCCTTCGGGGTAGGCGTGCCGCCGTCCTCGCTGCCGATGGACATCATCGTTGCCATCGTCGTTGCCCCCAGCACCCACTTGGTGAGCTCGGGCATCTCCTCGGCATCGGCCGCGAGCTCGGCGTCGCTGTCGTTTGGCTGCGTCTCGTCGGAGTGGTCCGACACCTCGCTGGTGATCGTCGACATGCGCGACATCTGTGCCGGCCGCGTCGACGCATCCTCATCTGCCGGGAAGCAGTGCAAGCGGTGATTACCATTAGGTCTATGTGTCGAAATGGCAAGATACAGAGAGGAAGGGAGACAGAGGGAGATAGCGTGGGTGGAGAGGGAGAGGAGAAAGAAGGGGATTGAGAGAAAGAGATGGAGGGAGAGAGGCGAGAGAGGGGAAACAGAGATATGAAAGAGAGAGAGGGAGAGAGAGAGACAGGAGATAGAGAGAGCAAAAGAGAGATAGAGGAGAGCAAGAGAAGATAGATAGAGAGAGAGAGAGCAGAGGAGAGATGATAGAGAGATAGATAGAGAGAGGAAGAGAGAGAGAGAGAATAGCGAGAATAGGATGAGGAGAGAGAGAGTAGAGTAGAGAGTAGAGAGAGAGAGAGAGAGAGAGAGAAGGGGAGGGGGAACATGTTGATGTGTACTGCATTACTGAAACAAGAGATAAAACAATATGTCATTTTTGGAAAAAATAAGTACCTTTCATTTGAGCAATTATATGTAAAGGGCAGCCTGGAGTATGGTATATCTCAGGTGTGGCTCCACCCCTAAACAACAACACACATGATGAAACATTAGCAAGAGACCAAGAAGGCTGATGAATAGCATATGCCTGGAACATAGATGATGTGCATTACAAACCATAACACAACTGGGTAATAACCCTATATTTACGACCAAATAGCACTTATAAATTCATATTAACATATCGATCTGTGCAGAGAGATAACTATTTAAAAGGGAGTAGAGCTTATTGACAATGGTAGTAACTGAACACCAGATGGCTTTGATGTATGGCACACATATTAGTCATTAGTCATCATTCCCCGATGGTGCTTATTTATGACATACATAAGTAGTCAGCGTAAGTACAGTAAAAGACAGATGACATTCATGTACAGCATAAGCGGGTAATAGCAAGGTGACTGTTGGCACTCGTATATACGGTGATGTTGCAATTGTGAGACTATGTGTGAAGGAGTAAGTTAGAAGTGGAAAATGTTAAACATTTTGTGGGAAATTTTTACTAATCATAATGTACTGGTATGTAGCAATTACCCAATTAGCACAGCTTTGCTCATTTTACATTTAAACTAAAAAGCACACCCATGTGGAGGGAGATCAGCAACTAGAGGTAATTCTTTGCCCAGAAGTTAAATGCTGCTTTTACTCTAATCTTAATCAATTCTCTCATTTGAATTCTATGTTGCTATGTTGTGGATAATAAAGCACCAGAAAAAAATCATATATTTACCACATAATCTTTTTCAACACTTATGCAATAAAGTTTTCTATTTTAAAATTTTTCTTATTAGATTTCTTGAGTGAATTATGTAATTTAATACTAAGTTACCAGTGTTGAAAATAGCAGCCCGTACCCAGTCTAAGACTCGTAACCTTTGAGCAGGACTGTCTAGTTTTTAGTAAATCTTTAGTTATTTGTTTTTATTCACTCCTGGTAACATAGTAGAAATATAAATTTTCGACTAGTTTGGTTTTCAGACTTGTGTTATTCTATATGTGTATCACTGGCCCTTGTATACATGTGTTTGGCAGCGGATGCTGAGAAACTAAAATCGTACGAAACTTGAATAAACTTGGGTGCCAATCTAATCTGTGGACTGTTGGACTTACTCTTATGCATGAGACATTGCGATTAGGCATCTATCCACTACTCCATACCAATCATGACACTTGACGCACACATACAGTCAAATCCACGTGTACACAATGATACTACAATACATACTGCACACGGAGGTGCATATATGGTAAGCACCTAGAATGAAACACACGTGCAGCACAGTGTGAGCTAACTTACACTGTCCCGCCTCCTGCCGTGCTCATGTCATGGAAGATGGCTGCACTGATGATCGTCTCCATGGGTGCCATGACGCTGTATGTCTCAGTGCTGTTCTCAATCACCAATATGTCCGATGTGTTAGGGTCAAACATAACCGCGTTCGGAGTGACCAGTAGAACACCATTGACAACGCCCTGCAATAGAAAGTCAATGTATATGACTACATTTGGACCAGCAGAATGTCAATGAAATGTGACAGGATGGAGACATCACTAACAGAGCACGATGAACAGATGCCCTACAACAGCTGGAAAATATGTATGACTGCGTTTTGAATGTCGAGCACAACTGCAACAGGGCAGTGTGTGGAGACAGCCCTGCAGTCTGAGTGACCAGCAGACAATGTCCTGCAATAGATGAACGATGTATAAAAACATGACTGCATTTATGTTGACTAAGAGAACACCCGTGACAACTTCCTGCAAAAGAAGGACAATTTATTAAAGCACCACCGCAGTTCGAGTTGACCAACAAAACATACAATGCAGAAGAAGAAGGCGTTTGGGTATTCCCTTCGAGTCATATTAGTAACGTGGGCATAATTAATAATTGATGAAATATGGCAATTACAGCCTCGAAAGTAACCCTTCCATGTGGCGGAAGGGAGGAGAAGGGAAAGAAAATAATTGTGGAAGGATGATTGTGATATTAGGGAATACTGCAAAAGTTAAATGAAAGTGTCAATGACACTGTAGCTCACCACAAAAACGGACACAAATGAGTGAGTGAGAAGAAGTCAGTTTTAATTGAGCAACCATCGACGTACATTATAGAAACGAAGAGTATATATGGGAGAACTCCCATTATATACTCTTGATAATTATGTGTAATTTTTTTATGTGAAAATTAATGTTTGAGATGTGAAAGTCTGAGATGTGGGCGAGTGATGGCGTTACACCTAAATGATCGCCATTTAATGTTTTTATAATATTCAGATTTAGGCACTGCCTAAAAGCGGAGCTCCCGATGTGTAACGTGTAAGATTGAGAAGATACGCTTATTCCACGTAGCTGCTATATACCACGTGACAATGGTGTTTCCCTGCCCATAACACAACTTTTGTCAAAGGTTAATTGGTTGCGTGGAAGTGTTTACTTCATATGAGTTTTTCTAGGCAGTAGCACACGGTTGCCATCTGTATATCGCAATAATAATTTATAAACCAAAATGAATCACAATTTGTGACGGTAGATGGCGCTATACCCGCTTTGATGTTTCTTAGCGATGGCGTTCGAAATAAACAGGTTATGCTGCGTTCCGACATGTTTTGTAAAACTTTACTCTAATATAGACGTTTTATCGGCAGGGTGGAAAGGAAATACCAATTTTGCATTAAAGATATTGTCAATGAAATCTTGTAAAACGAACCAGACGAGTGTGACACCACAAGACTGTTATCTGCCTGTCTATATAATATGCTATATAATTGCCAAAACCTACCTAATTTGCATAATTTTTTTTTTAAATATCAAAACCCTTGTAATACGTTTTGGGGCCAGCCCTTATTCATTCACATACCAAAAATGAGCAAAATCCGTTGAACCTGAACTGACTAATGGCAATTTCCATTTTTGCCAAAAAAAAGCCGTGGCTCGAAAGTACGTCGGCTGGCGTGCTCCAAAATAGGACGTTCAAACCTCTCCCATAGCAGTAACAACCATACCCAATTTCAAACATGTGGGTCAAACGGTTCCTGAGTTATCGTTGACCGTAACCAAATGTTGACGGAAGGACGGACGGACGTACGACGGACGACGACCCATGGCAATAGCTCATCTTGAGGATGTCAAGGTGAGCTAAAAATGTGTTACACCATCGAGATGCATGAGTTACGTATCTACGCCCTAAGCTTATATAGAAACAAATAGCTTTCAATAGCTTGTGCATACTATACCTTCATGAAGTGCATGAATATTTATATTACACTTTATAAATAATTAAAATGATTGAGTCAATGAATATTTATAAACTACTTACAGACCAGTTACACTTATTTAATCATAATGAACTTGCGTCCACAGGTTCGTCTTGCAAATGAAAATCAACCCCATAGTCAAGTACTAAAACATCATATTAATGAATTACGAAAGTAGATTGAATGAAATATTACAGCGCATCACAAATTTTGTTGCGTAGTATCTCATTTGCATATGCACATGAGCCACAGTAGAGAGGATGTGACTGTGTAATATCTGCGGATTATCTTTTGCAGGCACGTATCCATGCATGCACGCTCATAGTCCCCCTAACACACACACACGCACGCACGCACGCACGCACTCACGCACGCACGCACACACACACACACACACACACATGCACACCTGTCCATCTGTGATGTATTTCACGTTGATCTTGAGAAACTTCTCGAGACATTCCTTGTCGAGTCTCTCCGCCTCCTCCTCACTGATGTGATGCAGCCGCTTCGTTGGCGACATCGGCTCATCCGTCTCTCCCCCCGCCGCCGCCATGGGAGGAGGAGGTGGCGGCGGGGGAGGAGGCTGGCTGTCTACGTTCACCCACTGCTCAATGAAAGCTGGCTCGTACTCAAACACCCGCTCTACGTGGCCTGGCTTCGGACTCACTGATGCCGGCGATGTCGGCGACTTGGCTTCCGGCTGCTGTCGAAAACAGTGATGACGGCGGATTAGCATCAGGGCGAATTAGAATCAGGGCGAATTAGGATTAAGATAGGATTTCAATTAGGATTAGACACGGCGACGGCCGTGAGCAATATCTGAAGCAAAGTGCGTCAAACAAATTTATCATGGCATTGTTTTTAATAACGAAATGACCCACAATAGTGCACTTTCATCACATTTCGTGGCCGTTTCATACGGGTGGCATCTGTATTATATTCGGATAGCATTCTTAATGAGGTTATCGCAGGCGATTATAAGTAGTTCATACAGGCAGCGTGGCACACACAGCACCTTAAGAATTAAGGCACGCCATGTAAGAATTGCTAAGGGATAGCATGGCAAGCCTTAGTGATGCCCATCGCTTCACGCTGTGAGCAAAGTGCCTTCTAGATCTGAATATTTTCAAATTTTCATTAAAATTAAATGATTATTTAAATGGTGTTAATCAGAGGTGACTACTGGGTGCAATTTTAATGCAAATGTTTTGCGATAGTTAAAATACTATTGCCGATACTATTGCAGTAATCGAAAAATTGTGTAATATACTGTTATAATAAAACTTAAATATTCGTAGGGGTTCTAGGTCAAATACCCCCCGGACAATCACCCCCCGGACAATTACCCCCCGGACAATTACCCCCTGGACATTTACCACCCGAACATTTACCCCACGGACAATTACCCCCCGGACAATTACTCACTTGTTGTTTATTATTTATTGTTGAACAGGTTGAAAAGGAGGAGGTCGAGGAGAAGGGAAGAAGGTGGTGGAGGAGAGGAGGAGAGGAGGTGGAGGAGGAGGAGGGGAAGAACGTGGGGAGGTGGTGGAGGAAGGGGAGGAGGGGAGAAGGTGGAGGAGGATGAGGTAGAGAAGGGAGGAGGTAGTGGAGGGCAAGGTGGTGGAGGGGAGAAGGTGGGGGAGGAGGAAAGGAGGAGGAGGAAAGGGAGGAGGAGGAGAGGAGGTGGAGGAGGAGGAGGGGAAGAAGGTGGGGAGAAGGTGGGGAGAAGGTGGTGGAGGAGGAGGAGGGGGAGAAGGTGGAGGAGGAGGAGAGGAGGAGAAGAGGAGGTGGAGGGAGGAGGTAGAGAAGGGTGCCATCACATTCTCCCCTCCTCCTCGTCCTCCTCCCTCAACGACCACCTGCACCTCCTCGATTCCTCCTCTCCCCCTCCTACTCCTCCTCCTCCACTACCTTCTACGTCGTCCTCTAACTCCTCCTCTAAATGTCCGGGGGGTAAATGTCAGGGGAGTAAATGTCCGGGGGGTAAATGTCCGGGGGGTAAATGGTCGGGGAGTAAATGTCCGGGGGGAAATGTCCGGAGGGTAATTGTCCGGGGTAAATGTCTGGGGGGTAATTGTCTGGGGGGTGATTGTACGGGGGTAAATTGTCTGGGGTGAATGGCATAGGAGGTAAATGTCAATTGTCGGGCGAGGTAATTGTCGGGGGTAAATGTCCGGGGCCTTAATGTCGGGGGTAATTGTCCGGGGGTAAATGTCCGGGGGGTAATTGTCAGGGGGTAAGTTCCGGGGGGTGATTGTATGGGGGTAAATTGTCTGGGGGGTGAATGGATGGGTAAATATCCGGGGTAATTGTCCGGGGGGTAAATGTCCAGGGGGTGATTGTCCGAAGGTAATTGTCCAGGGGGTAAATGTCCAGGGGTAATTGTTCGGGGGGTGATTGTACTGGGGTAATTGTCTGGGGGGTGAATGGCATGGGGGGTAAATGTCCGGGGGGGGGGTAATTGTCCAGGCTAATTGTCCGGGGGGTGATTGTCCGGGGCATTGTCCGGGGGTGATTGTCCGTAGGCTCTATCCTACTGTGTATTTGTGCACAATGGCGTGCGCGCTATAGGAATGTGTGTTTCAGCGGTGTATTGGACGGTATTGAAGTGAAGTTATTAGGTCAAATCAAACTATGAATACTGCCAGGTCTAGTACTGATAAGTTAATTATAGGCTTATTAACCATCATTTTATTATTGAAACGGCCCAAGTGCCTGTGATTCGTAGGTACGTACGTACGTTTTGGTTCACGTTAGTTACTAAACTGATATCCAATCATTCACTCACTCGTGCATTGCGAGTGAGCTAGTTGAGTGGACTATGCGTACACGACCAGGGACCAGTCTAAATATTTATAACAATGACGGACGTGTCGGTAATGGTTTCCAGGCATATTTACGTGCAAATACATCTTTAGCAGTATATATTCAAACCTGATTTTTAAATTTTTCAACTATCGAAAACTATCGTTTGTTCAGTGAACTATTAGCGATAGTTATCGATGTTCTACTTGCCACTGATGCATTGCCATTAGGTCTAACACTTTTTCACTTCCTATTGCAATTACTAGACAGTTCGAGGCAACGTTACACTAATAGTGGTAATTGCCTCAAAACCTTCTTCCGATGCTTTCTGAATAATGATGCCAAGTGCGCAGAAATCATCGCGGGAGTGATGAGAGAGATGGCCCGAGAAGCCTTGAGGGCTCTCTGTGATGTGGCTGTGAGAGCACACATCCGACAGTCGGCAATAAATGCAATAGTTTTCCATGTTCTGCCATATCGATTCAGTCTTTTACTTCGGCTGAGTCAAACTAAATGAAAACACTAGGAGAGTGACAAGTAATGGTGATGATACAGATCTATACGATATAACCTTGCTCAAACCACTAAATAGAAAGCTACTCTACGAACGCTATGCTGCTGGTCGTACATCAGCATGTGCACTTCAACGGTTTCTCCTGTTAACGTTCATGATACCGCTACCTAGCCAACCAGCAACCCACTGGGGCAGATGGGGTCGTTGTCGTATCAGGTACTACAGATATGTACCCGAGGTAGTTTTAGGTTGTTTAGTATTATCAGGAGTAGCTGCCCCTTGTTTAAATTTCGGCGCAAAACGCATTGAGTTTGCTGGCAGCAGAATGGAAAATCGTGTCGTACGTTTTAGTCTATATCTCCGGATTGGGGGTGTATACGAGGAAACGATTTCGCACGATGCTAGGCGAATGTACTGTGTACGATTTGAGCTCAAGTTGGATGAGTTATGCGTAGTAAATCGTAGGTATTATAAGGCTTTCCCATAATCGTAATCGTTCCCTTGTTTAATTTCCCTTGTTTATTGAAGTCACACTCCTTCCCTATTATCTACTCCTGGTATTATGTTTATATTTTTATATGAGGTATGTTTAGGGTTAGGGTTAGGGTTACGGTTACGGTTAGGGTTAGGGTTAGGGTTAGGGTTAGGGTTAGGGTTAGGGTTAGGGGATACTTTACACTTCTACCCACTACTGTTACACTTCTGTAGTACAAGTCTGGTACACTTTGTGTATACATATATGTACCTCGGGTACATATCTGTAGTACCTGATACGACAACGACCCCTTGAGCCCCACTGGGTTCATGCTTGCCTTAAAAGATGGCCACTGTCCCATAAGAGACTGTATGACAACAATAACATCTGATTATTGCGCAAGTTAGGTAGTTGCAGAGTTAAGATAAGTGACTGACAAAACCATTATCACACCGTAAGTGCAATAGTATTTTGGGAATTATCATTACCATAAACTTTAAGCCTTATTGATCAGTCCCTAACAGCATACCCTTGGGTAAGGTTACTGAACAGACGCAGGGGACAGGTAGTGCGTATTAATACCTTGAACTACGAACAGCATATTTATATAAAGATTGCGAGGACAATTATTGGCAGAGTGATTTATGCTCTTGGTTGCCAGAGCAACCACGATGACAAGAGACATTCGATAAGCAGAGTTGAGAAGAATGTAGGCTGCTTACCCGACTCGAAACGATTCATAGAAATTTTTTTTTACTTCTTTCTCCGTAATGATTCTGACGATAGCCATGCTTAGAATAAAGCACGCGATCACATATCACTTATATATACCTTGGCAGTAAAGTTGAATACAGGACCACCTTTCTCTGGCGATGTCACAGTAGGGATTGCCTCCACTGGTGATGGAGAGGGAATGACGTAATCTGGATCTGGCACATACATAGTCTGGAAAAAAGTTATTAAATATTATCAACAATGGCAGCTACACTACAGAGGTAGCTACATCTAACTCAAGTCTAATTTAGGATCCCGGCAATACATTGTCGTCGTCATCGTCATCATCACTATATCCCCTAACCATATTTCTTAACAGAAACCATAACCCTACTCTAATCCAACCAGGGAGCTCGATCTCTACATAAAACAATACAATGAAATCTGCCAACCAGGTAAATATCAAACATCGCCCAGTATAATAGCCTCACACTCTCGCTCAGTACTCGAGCCTCTAAACCACCGCCAACGAGTCTCTCCACCTGTAAATTATCTGCAGGTGCATTGATGACGGAAACAGCTATGTATATCCACATGCGAAACTGCGCAATCATGTAGAAGGAGATGTCGAGGCACGAACGCTAATGACATACAGTGTTATACACCCCACCCCGATCAGCAGCCTCCGACATATATCCACGCCGCAAGCACGCAGGCGGGGATTGCACTAGCTTCCATCTTTTTACGGCTCATTACGCGTTCCCCTCTCCCTCACTCTCACGCTCACACTACGTTTGGCAGTTATCGGCCGTGAACGCCGGCTGTGACACACGTGCGCACACATTTTAGGATGTGTCTGCGGAATGGACAAACAGACAGATCGCGATCATGCGGCCAACTCGTGCATTAACGAGGAAACACAAACACTAACACATGCACGCACGCACGCACGCGCGCACAGACACGCACACGCACACGCACACAAACACACACACACACACACACACACACACACGCGCGCACGCACGCACGCACGCACGCACGCACGCACGCACACACAGACACAGAGAGACACGGAACATGACAAAGTCCAAAAGAGATCCCTATGACAATACTCCATTTAGTTTACTCAACAAAGAACTGTATGGCAATACTTAGTTTTATGTGGATTATTATGGCGTTACAAACGATATGCCCCATGCGGAGATGCGATGCCTTTGCGTAGCTGTAATCAGTAGATGTGCCCGACCCCCCTGCCCTTACACAACTAGTGAACATTTAGACACACAAGTTACACAACTAGTTACACAATTAGTGAATGTCTCGTTTCACGTAACGTCACTAAGCCGATCTAAAAAGTCACGCTACCGATTGACTTGGCATTGGATTATATCAGGGGTTAATAATGACAATTTGCCATTATTAACCCCTGATTATATGATAGTTAGAGATTACCACGGCATGGAAAATCCCGTCAAGTATACCTCAAATAGGAGAAAAAAATACATGTTTCAGTAACCTAATGGTTAACGCCTCGATCTTGAGTGATCCATGAACAATCACATCATTTTGCAAAGGAAATACGGAGGCCAAAGACTGGATTCAAATATGCGTGCGTCGGCGCCCGACCATCATTCCACACGTAGTCAGCAATCAGTCAGGCATTTAGAGAACATTTTCGCTATACCTTCCTGAATGATTCATCTCCACTCCATTCAATGAGATTTTTTACAGGCAATATAAAGTCGCCGCCAAGTAGTAGCTATGACGACTGTGTGATGATCATTTTCCGTCCAATAAAAAATTCACGCGTTTAGGAATACGGCTCGCTGTGAGGCATGAAAGACTAGATTGTGGTTGAGAACGCTTTGTGACCAACTGCGGGATCTCGTAGAGATGGGATGACAGCATCGGTAGGGGGATGAACGGGGGTGTTGATCACAAGCTTAGCAACAGTACGCAGCAGCTGCCACTGTTGTTGTTGTTGTTGTTGTTGTTGTTGTTGTTGTTGTTCCTCCTGCCGCTGCTGCTGTCGCCACCCCACCACCGCCGCCACTGCTACTGCTGCTGCTACTGCTACTGCTGTTACTGCGGCTATACATAATTGTTTCTGCTGCTGGTGCAACAGTTTCTGCTACTGCTGTTGCCGGTGAAGACGATAACGGTAATGAAATGACTTTTGATGACAATGACAAATTACTGAACAAAGGTGATTTAAAAAAGTCAAAATCGACTCGATTATTGATCTGTTGATTGGTTTGAGGATGACCACCACCATGCTACCTACAGCTCAGCTGCACAATGAACGGGAAACACTGCAACCCTGTTACCGGAACATGAAATCCTCTCTCATGAGCTGCCTCAACTGCGGCCTCCACTTGCACACACATTCCCCAATTCACACTCACTTTAGCCCACCTTACCGATACGATAACGACCCTTAGATCCGATGTACCATCGGGCCACACTATGACTCAATAACGTGAACATGAAATCTCTCGTGGACAGTGGTGCCATCACGCTCACTCACCTGTCCAGCGAACACGGTCGTCGAGAAGAGCTTGTTGAGCTTCTTCACCTCCGAGGGAGTCGTGTCGAACTTGGCTGCGATGCTGTGTAGTGTGTCGCTGCCGGTGACAGCGTACCTGATCGTGCCGGGCGGCTGCACAACGTTACGAATCTTCAGCTTCCTCTCCGGCGGCCGGGGCTTCACGCCGTCAGCGACGTTCTCCTTGTTCTCCTTCGTGTCTGTAATTGAGAAGAGAGGCACAGATGGTGAGAGACGCATATTGCTAGATATATGTTAATCGATGTATTATTAATTATTATTATCAGAAGTACATCTAATGTGTGCTGTTTTGCACTGCAACAGATTAGGCCAGAGATGATGTAAAATATGTATCAATAGATATGTTAATAGATATATTAATATTGCCACGAGGACATCAATGGTAATGATGTCGCTGTCTTGAATATTAATATATTAACAGATATATAAATAGATTATTATATATATTTGTATACGTATCAACGTATTAACGTATCATCAGGAAATCACTTAATGCCATGATAGAGTAGCATAGCTACGAGGAAAAGGAACAAACGTCAGTCAGGATAGAAAAAATGAAAATTTTGTTACAAGACATTTGAGGTAAGTATAACCTGCTTGTTGCTAATATGTTATAGGAAACATTTCTAGTGGCAAGCTAAATATGCTTGACTCTGATTATATCAACTGAACACAACACCTCACAGACATATTGTAGCATTATGAGAATGACTATAAATATCACATATGCAACAGCGCTTGATAGAATGACACGGACAACACCGTGTGTTGTTGATAAAAATTCAGTAACCATTCGTACGCGTTCCTGTTTCCAACGCTCTACCTCGTTATTTCAGTTTGATTTAATATCACGGTTGAATGCCGTTTCCCATTTCAGGCCCCTTGGTTTTTGCTATGAGAAAACACGGTTGCGTGCAGATAAACAGCCTCAAAACACAAACCGACAGCGGCAACGTTTTTCACCGCAACACCATGAGAAGAAAAAAAGATAAATGAGTCAGAGTGCTTTTTGAAGTCCAGTCTTAATTATGCACGTAGGGCTTCACTCACAAGTGCTAAACAATACATAACACATGGCCAGCTGCAACCCCTGCGGTGAAATAAAGCGATTCATGAACGTTCACGAACGCTTATTGTGTAAACAGCCGGATATATTTTCTGGGAGTTGGGTGATCTGGGCTTCCCTTCACTGGGGCTGTCTGCTTTGCATTCGACCTACATATTCTAGAAGTCAATATATAGTCTATATAGTCTATAAACCTTACCCGTATAGAACGTAAGCATATAGAAAGTGAGGTGTGTGGCAATGTCAGCCGAGCTGAGCTTACAGTTAGCAGATCTGCAGATTAGTCTTTGTACAGCGGTAGAGGTGTCTTGTGTGAGGGTGGGTGCTCACATTTATGGAAAGAAATTACTAATAATAATGATAGTATATAGATAACAGCGTGCATGAAGTATGCGTAGATACATGAATGTGCATGTGGCGGAGTTTAATGTATAGTATGTCATGGTATTTATTGCTGACTATTAATTAGTTCGTGGCAATCCTGTGTGGGTTACGAACAAGCGCGTACGAAGCTGCGGAAACTCATATTGTTAGCAAGTCACGCGTTATTGTGTTTACCCCGAGATACCCCCCCCCCCGCCACCACGGCCACAACCACCGCCGCTACCACGGCCACAACCACTGCCGCCACCACGGCCACAACCACCGCCGCCACCACGGTCACAACCACTGCCGCCACCACGGCCACAACCACCGCCGCCACCACGGCCACAACCACTGCCGCCACCACGGCCACAACCACCGCCGCCACCACGGTCACAACCACTGCCGCCACCACGGCCACAACCACTGCCGCCACCCAGCATACAACACAACACACTATTACATTGCGCACGGCGCATGTTCGCGCTGTCTCCACGGTTTATTCCCATTCCGCCATTTTCCCACTTCGCCATTAAAAATTCCCACTTCGCCATTTGCCATTTCGCCATTTCCAACTTCGCCATTTTCCCATTTCGCCAGTTTCCCACTTCGCCAGTTTCCCATTTCGCCAGTTTCCCGTTTCGCCAGTTTCCCATTCCGCCATTTCGTCCTATCTCACCGACCACCCCCTTGTTCGAAATTGATCCTTCCATTCTTAAAAAAGAGTCATTTCTAGGGTTAGGGTTAGGGCTAGGTTTAGGGTTATAGGGTTAGGGCTAGGTTTAGGGTTAT